>NC_133660.1:64921836-65086729 GCF_037893015.1 Macrotis lagotis | reverse complement strand
AAACTCAATATTGAATAATAGAGTTGATAAAGCGAAACCTTGTTTCTCCCCTGATCTTCCTGGAATCCTTCTAGCTTATTCCCATTGCATATAATGCATATTGATGGACTCACTTAGAAACTCCTAATCATTCTAAGGAACAATCCATTTATTTCTATGCTATCTAGTTATTTTTTGGGGGGGGGGGGGATGGGAGTTGCATTTTGTCAAAGGCTTTTTCAGGATCGACTCATATAATCATATAATTTCTGTTAGGTTTGTTTTCAATGTCTTCTTTCAATAACTATTTTGCTCTCTGGTTCCATGATGTCAGGACAATTTTCCATCACTGAATCCTATAATATTGAGACCAGACTTTTTTTTCTCTTCAGTGTTTTCAGGAAACCTAATGATTCTTAAGTTTTCTCTTCTGGATCTGTTCTTGAAGTCAGTCATTTTGCCACTGAAGTATTTTTACATTTTCTTCTATTTTTTTCATTTTTTGGTTTTGTTTAATAGATTCTTGTTTTTTCATGAACTCATTAGTTTCCACAGATTCCTCTCTTTTTTTAGAGAAGATTGTTTTCCTTTACATTTTGCAACTCCTTTTCCAATTGGTCAATTCTATTTTTGTGGGAGTTTTCCATTTTCCCAATGGCACCTTTGAGGGTATTATGTTCTTTTCACATTTGCCCAGTTGAGGATTTGAGAGAATTATTTTCTTTTATATTTGTCCATTTTTTCTAATGGTTTATTTTCTTCTTGCAAGATGTTAATTTTCTCTTGCAAATTATTAGTTTTCTCTTGAGTTTCTTTTCTCAATTTTTCAACTGATTTTTAAACTCCTTTCTGATCTCTTCTGAGAAATCTTTCTGGTCTGGGGACAAATTCTTGTCCTCCTCAGAAGTTCTAGCTCTCTCTGAGTTTGGGTCATTTTCCTAAGATCTTGTGTTGGGGAGGAGCTGGTTCACAGAAGTTTGTTTTGGAAAATGCTAGAGGTTTTGCACTCTGGGCTTAGTCACTCCAAGTGGGCCAGCCAGGAGGGGGTGCAAGTGGCTTTTTCTGGAGTACTTTTAGCTTAATTTGTGGGTGGTGGAAAAGCTTGATGCTGTCATCTTTGAATAAAGTGGGATGGGTCCTTGGGTGATTTAGTTAATTTAGTTAATCTCAGTATTGAGAGATATGCTGCCCTGAGTCTGGAGGTGGTGGTGGTGGTTGTGGAGGGGGTTGGTGAAGATGTTATTGTGTTTGTTCTGGGAAGATTCTTTCTTTAACTGGGATGGGGAGGGTCTATACTGGAAAAATGGGGACTCTGGGATTTATGAGGGATTTTTTTATATCCTGCAACTTTGCTAAAGTTGCTAATTGTTTCTAGAATTTTTTAAAATTGATTTTTAGGATTCTCTCGGTATAACATCATGTCATCTGCAGAGTGAGAGTGTTGTTTCTTCATTCTCAATTCTAATTCTTCCAAATTCTTTTTCTTCTTGTTGCTGAAGCTAACATTTCTAATTGTTTCACCCCTAATCTTTTTGGGAATGACTCTAGCTTATCCCCATTGTTTATAATGCTTTTTGATGGTTTAATATAGATAATGCTTATCAATCTAAGAACATTTCTTCTATTCCTGTGCTCTCTAGTACTTTCAGTTGCACAGGATGTTGTATTTTGTTAAAGGCTATTTCAGCATCTATTGCGATAAAGATATGTGATCTGTTAGGTTTGTTACTGATATAGTCAGTTAGACTAACAATTTCCTTATATTGAATCAATAATGCATTCCTGTGATAAATCCTACATAGCCATAGTGCATAATCCTTGTGATAACTTGCTATAATTGCTTTATTAAGATTTTAAGATTTTTTTTTTCATTAGGGAAGTTGTTCTATACTTTTCTTTCCATATTTTAACTCTTCCTGCTTTAGGTATCAACTACATAGAAGTCATTGGTTGAATTCATTCTCACCTTTTTCTTTCCCAAAGAAATTATAAAGACCTAAATGCTAGATGGAATTCACTTGTCAATTCATCTGGCTCTGGATATTGTTCTTAGGGAGT
The DNA here is from genome assembly GCF_037893015.1 of Macrotis lagotis. NCBI lineage: Eukaryota > Metazoa > Chordata > Mammalia > Peramelemorphia > Peramelidae > Macrotis > Macrotis lagotis. The sequence continues at coordinate 65,084,692 of NC_133660.1, read as the reverse complement.
CCAAATAATGCCCTGTTGAAATTCTTTTTCTGAGTTAGGGTTATTTAGGTATTTAAATTCCTCCTCATTTAACCTGAGCAACTAAAAGTTTTGCAAATATTCATCCATTTCACTTCAAATTTATTGGCATACACTAGGACAAAAATGTAATTCTATCTATGTTCAGATTCCAATGGCTCTGTCTCTGGTGTGAGTTGACTTATTTATCAAAAGTCCACCAGAGAGGCTCCTTCGATATTTTTCACAGAGTTGCTATTACTAGCTGTACCTCCACTCTATTCCTCCCTATTCTCATTTATTCTATTCTCTCTCTCCTTTCATCCTAGCCTTGTCCAAAAGTGTATTGAATCTGAGTACCCTCTCACTCTCTTCTATCATTTATTCCCCCTTCCCTCCCCACATTCCCCCTTATCCCATCCCTTTCTTCTGGATTTTCTCTTTGGTAAGATTGAATTCCCCACCCTCTTAAGTGTGTATTTTATATCCTCTTTGAGTCATTTCTTTTTTTTTAATTTTTATTAAATATATTATTTGAGTTTTACAGTTTTCCCCCAATCTTGCTTCCCTCCCCACACCCCCACCCAACAGATAGCACTCAGTCAGTCTTTACTTTCTTTCCATGTTGTACCTCACTCCAAATTGGGTGTGATGAGAGAGAAATCATATCCTTAAAGAGAACAGAATTCTCAGAGGTAACCAGATCAAACCATAAATCATCTGGGTTTTTTTTTCCGAATTAAAGGGAAAAGTCCTTGTACTTTGTTCAAACTCCACAGCTCCTTATCTGGATACAAATGGTACTCTCCTTTGCAGACAGCCAAAAATTGTTCCCAATTGTTGCGCTGATGGAATGAGCAAGTCCTTCAAGGATGAACATCACTCCCATGTTGCTGTTAGGGTGTACAGAGTTTTTCTGGTTCTGCTCATCTCACTCAGCATCAGTTCATGCAAATCCCTCCAGGTTTCGCTGAAATCCCATCCCTCCTGGTTTCTAATAGAACAATAGTATTCCATGACATACCTATACCACAGTTTGCTAAACCATTCCCCAATTGAAGGACATTTACTGGATTTCCACTTCTTTGCCACCACAAACAGGGCTGCTGTAAATATTTTTGTACAAGTAATGTTTTTGCACTTTTTCCTCATCTCTTCAGGGTATAGACCCAGTAGTGGTATTGCTGGGTCAAAGGGTATGCACATTTTTGTTGCCCTTTGGGCATAGTTCCAAATAGCTCTCCAGAAGGGTTGGATGAGTTCACAGCTCCACCAACAATGTACTGTCCCAGATTTCCCACATCCCTTCCAACAATGGTCATTATCCTTCCTGGTCATACTGGACAATCTGAGAAGTGTGAGGTGGTACCTCAGAGAAGCTTTAATTTGCATTTCTCTAATAATTAATGATTTAGAGCATTTTTTCATATGGCTATGGATTGTTTTGATCTCCTCATCTGTAAATTGCCTTTGCATATCCTTTGACCATTTGTCAATTGGGGAATGGCTTTTTGTTTTAAAAATATGACTCAGTTCTCTGTATATTTTAGAAATGAGTCCTTTGCCAAAATCATTAGTTTTAAAGATTTTCCCAACTTACTACTTTTCTTTTGATTTTGATTACATTGGTTTTACCTGTGCAAAAACTTTTTAATTTACTGTAATTGAAATCATCTAATTGGTTTTTAGTGATGTTCTCCAACTCTTCCTTAGTAAGAAACTGTTCCCCTTTCCATAGATCTGAATGGTAGACTAGTCCTTGATCTTCTAATTTACTTATAGTATTGTTTTTTATGTCTATGTCCTGTAACCATTTGGATCTTATCTTGGTAAAGGGTGTGAGGTGTTGGTCTAATCTAAGTTTCTTCGATACTAACTTCCCATTATCCCAGCAGTTTTTAGCAAAGAGGGAGTTTTTATTCCGGTGGCCTGACTCTTTGGGTTTATTAAACAGCAGATTACTATAATCCTCTCCTGCTTTTACACCTAGTCTATTCTGGTCCACCGCTCGATTTCTTAGCCAATACCAAACAGTTTTGATGACTGATGCTTTATAATATAATTTTAGATCGTGCAGTGCTAAGCTACCTTCATTTGCATTTTTTTCATTAAGCTCCTGGCAATTCTTGACTTTTTATTTCTCCATATGAATTTACTTACAATTTTTTCTAGCTCATTAAAGTAATTTTTTGGAATTTTGATTGGTAGGGCACTAAACAGATACTTTAGTTTGGGTAGAATTGTCATTTTTATTATATTAGCTCTACCTATCCATGAGCAGTCGATATTTGCCCAGTTATTTAAATCTGATTTAATTTGTGGGAGAAGTGTTTTATAATTGTTTTCAAAAAGATTCTGAGTCTGTCTTGGCAAATAGTCTCCCAAGTATTTTACACTGTCTGAGGTTATTTTGAATGAAATTTCTCTTTCTAGCTCTTCCTGCTGTTTCTTGCTAGTCATATATAGGAAAGTTGAGGATTTATGGGGGTTTTTTATAACCTGCAAATTTGCTAAAATTGCTAATTGTTTCCAGTAGTTTTTTATATGATTTCTTGGGATTCTCTAGGTAGACCATCATGTCATCTGCAAATAGTGAGAGTTTTGTCTCTTCCTTCCCAATTCTAATTTCTTTAATTTCTTTTTTCTTCTCTAATTGCTGATGCTAACATTTCTAATACAATATTGAATAGTAGTGGTGATAATGGGCAACCTTGTTTAACCCCTGATCTTATTGGGAATGCCTGTAGCCTCTCCCCATTGAATATAATGTTTGTTGATGGTTTCAGATAGATACTGCTAATTATTTTAAGGAACAGTACATTTATTCCTACACTCTCAAATAGGAATGGATGCTGTATTTTGTCAAAAGCTTTTTCAGCATCTATTGATATGATCCTATGGTTTCTGATAGGTTTGTTATTGATATAATTGAGTATACTAACAGTTTTCCTAATATTCAACCATCCCTGCATTCTTGGAATAAATCCTACTTGATCATAATGTATTATCCTAGTGATGATTTGTTGTAGTCATTTTGCTAAGATTTTATTTAGGATTTTTGCATCTATATTCATGAGGGAAATAGGTCTATAATTTTCTTTCTCTGTTTTAACTCTTCCTGATTTAGGTCGCAGTATCATATTGGTTTCATAGAAAGAGTTAGTCAGAGATCCATCTTTCCCTATTTTTCCAAAGAGTTTATATAGGATTGGAACCAATTGTTCCTTAAATGTTTGGTAGAATTCACTTGTGAATCCATCAGGCACTGGAGATTTTTTTTAGGGAGTTCACTAATGGCTTGTTGAATTTCATTTTATGAGATAGGGCTGTTCAGGTATTTAATCTCTTCTTCATTTAACCTGGGCAACTTTTATTTTTGTAAATATTCATCCATTTCACTTAGATTATCAAATTTTTTGGCATGAAGTTGGGCAAAATAATTTCGAATTATTACTTTAATTTCCTCCTCATTGGTGGTGAGTTCACCTTTTTCATTTATAATACTAGCAATTTGGATTTCTTCTTACTTTTTTTTAATAAAATTGACCAGAGGTTTATCAATTTCATTGGTTTTTCATAATACCAACTTTTGTTTTTATTTATTAATTCAATAGATTTTTGCTTTCAATTTTATTAATTTCTCCTTTTATTTTTAAATTTTCTAATTTGATATTTTATTGGGGATTTTTGATTTGTTCTTCCTCTAATTTTTTTAGTTGCATGTTTAGTTCATTGATTTCGTTTTTCTCCAATTTATTCATATAAGCATTTAGAGCTATAATATATCCCTTGAGAGTTGCTTTGAAGGAATCCCATAGGTTTTGGTATGTTGTTTCATTATTATCATTATCTAGGATAAAATGGTTAATTCTTTCTATAATTTGTTATTTGGTACACTCATTTTTTAAGATGAGGTTATTCAGTTTCCAATTTGCTCTGGGTCTATATCTTCTTGGCCCAGTATTGCATATGACTTTTATTGCCATGTGATCTGAGAAAGATGTATTCACTATTTCTGCCTTTCTGCAGTCGATCATTAGGTTTATATGTCCTAGTACATGGTCAATTTTTGTATAAGTTCCATGTACTGCATAGAAAAAGGTATATTCCTTCCTATCCCCATTCAGTTTCCTCCATAGGTCTACCATATCTAATTTTTCTAACAATCTATTTACCTCCCTAATTTCTTTCTTGTTTGTTTTATGATTTGATTTATCTAGATCTGATAGCGGGAGGTCGAGGTCTCCTACTAGTAGAGTTTTGCTGTCTATGTCTTCCTGTAATTCTTTCAGCTTCTCCTCTAAGAATTTGGGTGCTGTCCCACTGGGTTGAAATGACTTTATTGTCCATGGTACCTTTTAGGAGGATAAAGTTTCCTTCCTTATCTCTGTTAATGCTATCTATTTTTGCTGCTGCTTTGTCTGAGATAAGGATTACTACCCCTGCTTTTTTTTACTTCACCTGAAGCAAAATATATTTTGCTCCAACCTTTTACCTTTACTCTATATGTATCTATATGCTTCAAATGAGTTTCTTGTAAGCAGCATATTGTAGGATTCTGGTTTTTAATACACTCTGCTATTTGCTTACATTTTAAGGGAGAGTTCATCCCATTCACATTCAACGTTATGATTACTAATTCTTTATTGCCCTCTCTGCTATCTTCCCTCTATTTTTATTTTTCCCCTTCCCCCCTTTTATCCATATTCCCCAGTATTTTGTTTTTGAATACCACCCCCTTCAGTGTGTTTGCCCTCCTATATCACTCCCTACCCTTTCTTTCCCCTTTCCCTGTTCCCTTCCCTTCCTTTTGTTATTTCCCCTTATTTGCTCGACTCCCCTTCCCTTTCTCTGTCCCCCCTTCCCTTTTCCCTTTTTACTTCTTGAAAGGTTAGGTGTTTTATAAGTTAACTGAGTATGTGTAGGTTGACTTTGAGCCAAGTCTGATAAGAAGAACATTCAGGTGTTTCTCCTCTACTCCCTTCTTCCCCTCTATTACCATAGGTTTTTTGTACCTCTTAGTGTAATGAGATTTGTCCCATTCAATCCCTTCCCTCCTTCCGTCTCTTTCCTGTCCCCGTTTTTAGGGAGGTAGTGTATTTTTTTTAGATCATTCTATCTAAGCCATAGAAAATTCTGAGTGTCTGTCCCTTCTAGTTCAGCATATTCTGTTGAATAGAGTCCAAATTCCTGAGAGTTATTAGAGTCTTTCTCCCCAGTGGAGTTAAAGCCAGTTACATCCCATTAGATATCAGTCTCATGGATAGGACATGGATGTCCAGCATTTCTGGCTACATTTATTCTCTCTGTTAGAGTTATTTGTCAGAATTCTCAGGATTTATGAGACTCTCTACCCCCCCCCCATGCTGGGATATATCCAGTTTCAAGTTGCTGCATTGCATTTTTTTCCTTTTACTGCCCCCCCCTTTTTTACCTTTTCATGTGTTTCTTGAACCTCCTGTTTGATATCCAAATTTTCTGTTTAGCTCAGGTCTTTTCATCACAAATTTTTGGAATTCTTCCATTTCATTAAATGTCCATCTTTTTTCCCTGGAAGAGAAGGCTCAGCTTTGCAGGAAAGTAGATTCTTGACTGCATTCCAAGTTCCCATGCTCTTTGAAATATCTCATTCCAGGCCCTTCGATCCCTTAAAGTTGATGTAGCCAGGTCCTGCGTGATTCTTACTGTGGTTCCTTGATATTTAAATGGTTTCTTTCTGGCTGCTTGCAGGATTTTCTCTTTTATCTGATAGTTCTGGAGTTTGGCCACAACATTCCTTGGTGTTTTCCTTTTATGATCTTTTTCTGGTGGGGATCGAAGTACTCTTTCAATAACTACTTTGCCCTTAGATTCCATGATGTCAGGGCAGTTTCCCATCACTAGATCCTGTAATATTTAGTCCAGGCTTTTTTTCTTTTCAATGTTTTCAGGAAGTCCTATAATTTTCAGGTTTCCCCTCCTCGATCTATTCTCGAGGTCAGTGGTTTTGTTGATGAGGTATTTCACATTTGTTTCTATTTTTTCTATTTTTTGATTTTGTTTAACTGACTATTGCTGTCTCATGGAGTCATTAGTTTCTGTAGATTGCATTATTTTTTTTGGGGGGAGGAATTTTCTTCATTAACCTTTTCCAATTGGTCGATTCTCCTTTTGAAAGAGCTTTCCATTTGACCAATTGAGGTTTTGAGAGAATTAATTTCTTTTTGCATTTGCTCATTTGAGGATCTGAGAGATTTATTCTCCTTTTGTGTTTGTCCAATTGTACTTTCTAAGGTTTTGTTTTCTTGTTGCAAGGTATTAATTGTCTCCCCTAAATTTTCCAGTTGATTTTTAAACTCCTTCCTTATTTCTTCAAGGAAGTCTTTCTGTACTAGAGACCAGATTGTATTCTCCTCAGATGTTCCAGGTCTCTCTGGGTTGGGGTCTTTCCCTTCCAGGAATTCTTCTATGGATCCACCTTTCCACTGATGCTTCTTCATTATGCTAAGACCTTGAGTTGGGTGGGGCTGGTTCACCTGGTGCTTGGGATCTCTAAAGGCTTTACTGAGTGCAGTTTCTCTGGCTGGCCAGTAGGAAGTGCTGGTTGCTCTCTCTGGGTGTCTGTGACCTTGGTTGAGAGGGCTTCTCCCTTTGCTTGAGGGAGGAAATTGGAGCTATTGAATTCTTTTGCCTTCAATCAATGGTGGGCTTTACCCTGGCCTGAGGTGATTCCCCAGCTAGGCTGGTTCTTTTGCTCACACACCTGGGCCTGAGGAAGAAATAATTTGCATTTGTTTGGGAGGAGGCCTCAGTGCAATGGAGGCATGGGTTCAAAGTTTCTCAGACCTGAGGAGCCCAGGGATGGTGTACGCAGCTGTCCTACACCAGACTTCTCCCCGCAGCCCCTTCCCCAAGCTCCAGGGAGAAAGCACCAACACCAGGGCCTCTCCTTCCCCGTGGACCCAAGCCTCCTTTGTCCAGCCCCACCGCTGATCCAGCAGGTTCAGTTCTCGGGCCCTCAGACTCCTGGTTCTGATTCTGCTGTTGGTCTGGCTGATCTTCCCTGGGAGCTCAGACTCACCTGCGGGTACTCAGCCAATGCTGCTGCAGCCGACAAATCCTGAGGTAGATTTTCCTCATTTGGTTTCTTTCTGGGTTTCCTGGTTCAGATTTCTTTTAAGAGGTTTGTATCATGTGATAGATGGGGAAGAGATCAGGAGACTTTAGAACTGTGCCTGTCTTCTCTTTGCCATCTTGGCTGGAAGTTTTCTGAGTCATTTCTGATGGGAATGAAGGCTAACTCATTCCCACTTGCCTTCCCCCTTTCCACTCCATTGAAAAAGCTTTTTCTTGACACTTAGGTGAAATTTCCTAGCGTTTTCTTCATCTCTTTTCCCTTCCTCCCAATACTTTCCTTTATCACCCATTGACTCTGTCTTTTTAATATATTATACCTTTATATTCTGCTCCTTCCTATGTCCTGTGTATATTTGCTCCTTCTAATACCTCTCATAAATGAGAAAGTTCATATGAGTTATCAATATCTTCTTTCCATGGAGGAATACAAACAGTTCAATATCATTAAGTTCATCATAGTTAGTCCTTCTCATCCATCCCCTTTTTGGTTCAACAGAGTCCTGTACTTTAAGATCAAACTTTCTGTTCAGCTCTGGTTGTTTCAACAGGAAAGTTTGAAAGTCCCCTGTTTCATTAAAAATCCATCTTTTCCCCTGAAAGAGGATATTCAGTTTTGCTTGGTAGTTGATTCTTGGTTGCAAACCAAGATTTTTGCCTTCAGGAATATTATATTCCAATTTCTGCAAGCCCTTAATGTAGATGCTGCCAGATCCTGTGTACTACTGATTGTAGAGCCATGGTAGTTGAATTGTGTCCTTCCAGCTGCTTCTAATATTTTTTCTTTGACTTGGGCATTTTGGAATTTTTCTATAATATTCCTGGAAGTGTTTTCTTTGGGGATTTCTTTCAGGAAATGCCTGGTGAATTCCCTCAATTTCTATTTTTCCCTCTGCTTCTAGGATCTCAGGGCAATTTTGCCATATTATTTCTTGAAAAATGAAGTCTAGGCTTTCTTCATGGTCATGACTTTCAGGTAGTCCAATAATTTTTAAATTATTTATTCTGGATCTGTTTTCAAGGTCAGTTGTTTTTTCAAGGAGATACTTCACATTTTCTTCTAACTTTTGGCTTTTTTTGAAGAGTTTTATTTCTTCCTGATTTCCTGCAATATCATCAGTTTGCTTTAGTTCCATTCTGCATTTGAAGGAGTTATTTTATTCAGAGAATTTTTTTATTTTCTTTTCCAGCTCACCAACTTTTCTTTTTAAAGTATTCTTCTCCTCATTTGCCTTTTTTCTTGCTTTTTTACATTTGACCTAATCTGGTTTTTAATATATTATTTTCTTCAGTTTTTTTGTGTTTCTTTCACCAAGCTGCAGATTTCATTTTCATGATTTCTCTGCATTGCTCTCATTTCTCCTCCCAGTTTTTCCTCCACCTCCCTTAATTGCTTTTCAAAGTCTTTTTTTGCACTCATACATGGTCTGAGTCCATTTTCAATTTCTCTTGGATGTTTTGGACACAGAAGCTTCAATTTTGTCATCATCTGGGTACATGTTTTGATCTTCCATGGGACTAAAGAAATTTTCTATGGTCTCATTCTTATTTTGCTGTTTACTCATTTCCTTATCCCAAGACTAATTTACAGTACTTCCAAGGCTTTTTGTTTTTAGGACACCCAAATGGGACCTTTAATCCTCCAAGATTTTCCTCTTGTCTGTGCTTTGGTATATAGATGATCACAGGCACTTCCCTCTGCCCTGGAGCTGTGAGGAGGATCCCTGTTATATTAGTATGGAAGGCCAAACTGCAAGCTGGATCTGAGTGTGGGTAAATAACAGAGTCATGCCCCAGAGAGAGCAGATAGATTTTTGCAGTCTCCCCTGACTGCCTTACCATTTATGGGCTGTGCTGTGAAGGTGCAGGCTGATTTCTCCTGCTTTTTGCTGTTCCTCACTCCAACTCATTCTGGTGTAGCAGAGTTCTCTCAATGTCCACTCAAGCTCTTCATGGTGATTCCTGGGCTCGGCTGGGCTGGATTGGACTGTGGATGGGGGCTTTTTCTATGTCCTGGTCTTGATGAAATACACCTTTCTCATGGAGCTTCTAACTTATCTTGGACTGGGAAAATGTATCACTCAGTCTTTCTGTGGCCTCTGCCCCTATAAATTTTGGATAGAGTCATAATTTGACAGCTTTTGGAGTTTTGGGGTGAAGGAGTGCCAGGGAAATACTGCCTTCATGCTGCCATCTTGATTCTGCTCCTCAATATAATCTTTTAGTAATTATTTTGCCCTCTGGTTCCATGTAAGGGCAGGGTTCTATCAATAAATCCTGAAATATCAATCTAGGCTATTTTTATGCTTGATGTTTTCAAGAAGTCCAATGATTCTTATGTTGTTTTGCTTGGATCTATTTTCTATGTCTGCTATTTTGCTGATGAAGTATTTTACATTTTCTTCTAATTTTTCAAATTTTTTTTGATTTTGTTTAACATATTCTTATTGTCCCATGAATTCATTAGCTTCCACCCATTCTAATACTGTTTTTAGAGAAGAATTTTCTTCATTTACCATTTGCAACTGCTTTCCCAATTGGTCAATTCTTCTTTTGAAGGAATTTTCCATTTGTCTAATTGTAGTTTTAATAGAATTATTTTCTTTTTGCATTTGTCCAATTGTTTTTCCAAGAATTTATTTTTTTGTGGCAGGGTGTTAATTTTTGCTTGCATTTCTTTTCTCAATTTTTCAATTGATCTTTAAATTCTTTCCTGATCTCTTTCAAGAAGTCTTTCTGGGCTTGAGACCAATTCATATTCTCCTCACTATTTTTGGCTCTCTCTGAGTTAGGATCTTTGGGTTTGAGGTAGCTTTTGATGGACCACTCTGCCCCCTCCTCACTGGGTTTTCTTCATTTTATTAGGATCTTGTGTTGGGGGACGAGTGGGTTCACAGATATTTGGATTTGTCATCCTTAGATTTCACTGGGCTTAGTATTTCCAAGTGGACCAGCTAGCAAGGGATGCTAGGAACTTTTTCTGTAGGTCTGTGACCTTCATTTGTGACCCACTCCCTAGACATAGTGGGGTTGGGGAGTTCTGAATTATCCTTGAACAATGTGTGCTGGCCCCTCCAGCAATATAGTTAATTTCCTTGCTATTCACTCAGTACTGAGAGAGATGTGCTGCCCACATTTGAGCCTGGGGTTTGCGGTATTTATTATTGTGTTTGTTCTGGGAAGTATCCCTTTCTTCCACACTGATGGGGGGGGGGGGAACTAAACTGGAAATACAGGGATCAGTGATTCTATTGAAAATATGGGGCTCATAGCCCTGCTCTTCCAGACTAGCTGAGCTGACTAGATTGATGTCTAGCTGCCATGCTGGAGTGCTCCCACCCACTGTTCACATAGCCAATGCAGTTGTTCTCAGGGTAGTCCCTGGGGCTTACGCCACCACCTTTGCACTGATTCACTGCTCTGCCCCGTCTCGCCCCAGTCCCCTGAGACATACCTCATTGGTAGATATTCTTCTCCTAGGTTATTTTTCTGGGTATTGTGGATCTACATCCTTCTGTCTACCATCTTGGCTGGAAGTCCTAATCCCTCCATTTCATCCTTTATCCAGTGTTCCAAATGATATACTTCAGACTTTCATGGTAGTGCCAAGATGGTGGCACAGAGCTAGGAATAAAATCTCTCTATATATCTTAAAGCTGTAATTTATACCAATAAAAAAGAGGGAAATACATTATCACCTCACGATATCATGGAGGAACTTCAGAACATGTTTGTCTCTTCCGGCTAAAGGGGAAACATAACCCAGCATAAGTAGGAGAGCAAGAAAGCCATCAGGAGACTTTCAGCCACAGCACCTCAGCAAGTCATTGTGGCAGTAGGCCAGCAGTTAATGGTTCTGGGTCAGGAAGAATCACTCCATAGTCAATAACCACCAGCAAAACCAACATCTTGGCAAGTGATAAGACAAGGACCAGATTCTCATCCCAATACAAAAAGCTTGGTACTAGCACTCTGTAATCGGAGGAACACAAATCAACTATCAAAATGAAAGTAAAAAAAAGAAATAAAATATGGACTGTAGAACAGTACTAATCTGATAAACTGCCTTCATATGAACTCTCAGAGGTGTGTATAAATGGGCCTTAAACTCTTGAAAGAAATCAAAAAAGAATTTTAGAAATCAAAAAAAGGGAGCAAGAAACAAAATGTAACAAAGAACTGAGAGCCATATGGGAGAAATAGGAAAAATTGACTGAAGAAATCAATCTCTTTAAAAGTAAAAATGACAAACTGGAAAAAGAAGGAAACCACCAGAAAATAAAAATCACCAACTGGATAAAGGAATAAAACTCATTAAAATGAGTTGGAAAAGGAAAACAAATCATTTAGAAGTAAAATTTATCAATTGGAAAAGCTAACTGTAGAAAATTTAAAACCCTAAAAATTAGAATTGGACAAATAGAAAATAATGACTCTATGAGACACCAAAAATCCATCAAATAAAACCAAAAGGCTGAGAAAATAGGAGAAAATGTAAAGTAACTTTCAGAAAAATCAACTAAACAAAAAAGATTCCAGAAGACATAATTTGCAAATTTTTGTTATACTTGAAATCCTGAACCTCTCCCAAAAATTTAGAAAAAAAATTCAGGAAATGATCATGGACAACTGCCCTAATTTCCTAGAACAAGAGATGAAATATTCATCAAAAAACCAACTGATCACCTCCCAGAAAGAAAACATGCAGAATTTTGATTGACATAATGGGTGAAATAAGGGTACCCATTATCACTGTTACTATTCAATATTGAATTAGAAATGTTACCTTTAGTAATGAGAAGGAAAAGAAAGTGAAGGAATCAGAATAGTTTATGAAGAAATGAAACTTTCACTCTGGGGGATATATGATGATATGCTTAAAGAATCCTATAAAATCAACTGAAAAACTACCAGAAGCAGTTAATAACTTCAGCAAAGTCTCAGGATATAAACTTAATCCACCTAAATCACCAGAATTTCTATAACCAATAATGCTCAATAGCAAGAACTAGAAAGAGAAATTCCATTTAAAGTAATTGTAAACAACATAAAATACTTGAACGTCTACATCTCAATACAGACCCAGAAACTATATGAACACAATTACAATATGTTTCTCACATAGAGTCAGATCTAAACAACTGGGAAAATGTAAATTGCCCATAAATTGCTAATAACATAAAAATAACAATTCTACCCAAATTACATATTCAGTGCCAAAACTATTTTACAGAGCTAGAAAATTAGAAAATTAGAAAAATTAGGAAAAAATTTAACTGGAGAAATAAATGGTCAAGAATATAGAGGGAACTGATGCAGGGAAAAGGCAAAGGAAGGTGGCCTAGCTAAACCAGATATAAAACTATATTATAAGGAAAGAGTCATCAAAACTGCCTTACACTGGCTAACAAATACAGTGATAGTATAATGGATTAGGAGCAAAAGAAACTAGTAAATGACTATAGTAATCTATTGTTTGATGAACAGAGAGACAGTTTCTTGGACAAAAATTCACTATTGGGCAAAAATTGCTAGGGAAAACTTGAAAACAGTATGGAAAAGCCAAGGATAGATATATATCTCATACTCTATTCCAAAATAAGATTGAAATGTTTCATGACTTAAAAATAATGGGTGATAAAAATTAAGAGAATGAGAAATACTCTGTGATCTATGGAGCAGGGACCAATTTATGTAACAATAGAGATAGAGGCTATTATAAATTGAAAAATAGATGATTTTCTCTATATTAAATTAAAAAGGTTTTGACCAAATAAAACTGAAGTAGCAAAGATTAGAACTAGTGCATGAATATGGAAAACACTTTTGAGAGCTAGTATTGTAAAGGACTTAGATTCAAAATATTTAGAGAATTGGACCAAATTTGTCAGATTAAAAATCATTTCTCAATTGATAAATGGCCAAAAGACATAATCAAGTAGTTTTCAGGTGAAGAAACTGAAATTATTTATTGTGCATGAAAAAAAATGCTCCAAATATCTTTTAAGAGAAATATAAATTGGGATGGCTAAGTGGCACTTTGGAAAAAAATACTGGCCCTGGAGTCAGGAGTATCTGGGTTCAAATCCAGTCTCAGACACTTAATAATTACCTAGCTGTGTGGCCTTGGGCAAGCCACTTAACCCCATTGCCTAGCAAAAAAAAACTAAAAAAAGAAATATAAATTAAAACAACTCTAAGGTACTACTTAACTCTTATCAGCTCAACTGAGGACAAAAATGGAAAATGATCAATATTGGACAGGCTGTAGGAGGGCTAGGAAACTAATGCACTGATCATGGAGTTTTGAACTGATTTAGCCATTCTGAAGAGCAATTAGGAATTATTTCCAAAGTACAATAGAGCTGTCCATTCCCTTTGAGCCGCCAATATCACTTCTAATTCTATATCACAAAGAGAATATCAAAAAGGGGGAAAATTCCACATTATCAAAAATATTTGTAGTATGACTTCTGGTCACGATGGTGGAGAGAAGACAGGCACTGTGTTAGTCTTCTCGTCTTCCCTAATAAATACTATGGGAAAAATACTCTTAACAGAAATCTGATTGACAAAATCCAGAAATACAAACTAAGAGAACATCTACCTTAAAAATTTTGTCTTCCAGGATCATGGGTGAGTCTGGACTCTACCAGGAGCACAGGACAGGGTGAGAGCCTCAGAGCAGGACTGGCCTGAACTGCCACCGGGGCGAGGGCCAAATGGCAGCAGAGACATTGGTGGTGGCAATGACTGTCTGGAGCTTACTGGCAGGGCTGGAGGGTGAGTTCCAGAGTGGGAGAGTTGCAGACATGGATCTCTGGCCTCCTCTGGTCCAAAGGAACTTCGAGTCCAAACTTTAAATTCAGCTGAGTCCTTTCACCAGGAAAAAAAACACAATCACAGCCCTCCTCTGTTCCACACTAAGGTGTGAGCAGCAGACCTCCCTCAGTTGTGAATAGGGAGAACAATTACCTTGCCCATTATTCAAAGATAAAAATACCCAGTAACCAGGTCAAGGGAGAGGGCCTCAAATTAAGGTCACAGAAAGTCCAGTGAAAGCAACCAAAAGAGTCTACTGGCTGGCGCACTTGGAGTTACTAAACCCAGTGAGTAAAGCCTCTGGGGATCCCAACATCAAACCTCTGTGAACTAGACCCTCCCCAACACAAAGTCTTAAGAAAATGAAGAAAAGCCAGTAGAAGAAAAGCCAGAGAAAAGGAGGTCCATAGAAAAATTCCTATAAGGGGAAAGACCCTAACTCAGAGAGACCTAGAACCTACAAGGAGAATGTGATCTGATCTCCAGCACAGAAAGACTTCCTTGAAGAAATCAGGAAAGAATTTAAAAATTAATTGGAAAATTTGGGAGAGAAAATAAATAACTTGCAACAACAGAACAAATTCTTGGAATATACAATTGGACAAATACAAAATGAGAATAACTCTCTCAGATCCTCAATTGGGAAAATGCATAAAGAAAATAATTCTCTCAAAACCTCAATTGGTCAAATGGAAAATTCTTATAAAAATATAATTGATGAATTGCAAAAGGAGTTGCAAAAGGTAAATGAAGAAAATTCTTCTCTAAATAAAAGAATGGATTCTATGGAAACTAATGACTTCCTGAGACAGCAAGAGACTGCTAAAAATTAGAAAAAGCAGAAGAAAATGGAAAATACATCATTAGATCATTAGGAAATCTTAACAAAACAATTAAAACAAGTTATCAGTAGGACAATATGTTATGACCAAGTAGGATTTAACCCATGAATGCAGGGTTGCTTCAATATTAAGAAAACTGTGAGTATTATTAATTATATCAATAACAAACCTATCAGAAATCATATACGTTTGCACGAATATATGCTGCAAAAGCTTTTGTAAAAATACAGCACCCATTCCTACTAAAAACACTAAAGAGGGGAGGAATACATGGATTTTTCCTTAGAATACTAGGCAGTATCCATGTGAAACCATCAACAAGCATTATATGTAATGGGGATAGGCTAGAGGTATTCCCAGTAAGATTATGGGTGGACCAAGGTGGCCCATTATCACTACTACTATTCAGTATTGTATTATAAATTTTAGTTTAAGCATTTAGAGAAGAAAAAGAAATTCAAGGGATTAGAATTGGGAAGGAAGAGACAAAACTCTCACTCTTTGCAAATGACATTTTGGTAAATCTAGAGAATCCAAAAAAATCATCTTAAAAACTACTACAAAAAATTAGCAATTTTAGCAAAGTCACAGGATATAAAATAAACCTTTGTAAATCCTTACATTCTATACATGATTAACAAGATATAACAGGAAGAGCAAGAAAGAGAAGTCCCATTCAAACTAACCTCAGACATCTTGCACATATTTTTTCTATTATCTTACATCTTCACAGTCGAATGTAAAATATTTCAAGATGAGGGTTTCATTTTGTTGTTGTCTTGTTAGTACCTACCACAGGGTCTGAGGTACAGTAAGCATTAAATAAACTTTGTCTAAAACTTCTGGGTTGTTGTTTTCTTTTTATTCACTTAATTCATTCTTTTGGAATTCTCTATATCACACTATTAATTTTTAAATCCTGTAAGATCACTTCACCCCTGGAACTCTTACATTGTCAGTTTTCTCTTCAACTAGAACAATTACTGTGTGTCTCTGTCTCTCTCTATCTCTCCGTCTCTCTCTTAAATCCATAGAACATAGGATAGTGTCTGCTCATTGTAAATGCTTGCTCATTGTATATTGACTGAAAAATCCTGGTATTTCTATTTACTTCCTATGAATATTACATAATTCACAATACCTAATGGGTCTCATTGCTTGTTCATTATGTGTATAAATAGAGAAAAAAATTTTTGACAAAAATACAGCATTCATTTATGTGTAAATCACTAAAAACAGGCCTTTAAATACTAAAAGCATATATTTATATGTAAATATATATATTCATATATAAATTGAAATATTTATACTGGATAGAGTGGCAGGCCTAGAGTCAGGAAGACTCATGATCCTGAATTCCAATCTATTGTCCAGTACTTGCTAGCTGTATCTCTCTAGTCAAGTCACTTAATTAGGTTTGTCTCATCTCTAAAATGTATGTTTGCACACACATGCACACAAGCGCATATATTTGTATATGTGTTCATGTATTTATTTTTATGTATATTTATTCATGTATGTATATTCCAAAGCTATGTCATTAACAATGGAAAAACACTTGAAAAATTTTCCAGTAAATACAAATGCAAAGTATGACATATTCTAAAGAGGATAATTATCAAAGAAACTAATGAATACAATTGATAAATTCATTAATCAGTATAATACACACTTTTAAAAAGCCACAAAAAGAAATAATAATATGAAAGGAAATCCCATTTTAAATAATTATGAAACATAAAATATCTCAGACTTGTTCAACCAAAACATAAACATAAATTATGAATTTGAATTTTAAAATAATATTTCAATAAATGAAGACTGAGCCATGTGGTGGTGATGATTATTCATAATTTCTGCTGCTATGGAGGGTCAAACTGGTAGATTCTTTGGATTTAAGTTTCTTAACTGCTGTGATAGGAAGAAATTCATAGTGTATAGCCAGTGATTTCAGTATTGAATAATGATGATCTCTTAAGAACATTAAGAAAGTATTCACTCTTTCTATCTATCCAGCACACTATCTCTATTAATAATTAACATGGTTCCATCAAGATTGATTATTTGAAAAGGACCAGAGCCCATCGAATTGTCACTTCAGTGTAAAACAATTTTATCTCTGCCTTCCTACTAAGGCAAGAATTCTCCATTATTGTAAACTTTGTTTACATTTTACTTTTAATGGAGTTAAAAATAGTTTTCTTAGAAAGAGAAGAGCTACTTATAAATTATGTGGATTTCTTGTTTTTCATGAAAAAAAAAACTTGTTGTTTCTGAGTTTTCTGACCCAGATGACTAAATTCAATACTGTATTCCTAGTCTCTGAAAACTGCCCATTCCCTCTTCTGTCAACAAACATATATTGACTCAGTTTTCCCTCTTTCAATGAACTTTTCAATGGGAGTATTGTTACTAAATATTGTAGTGTTTCTAAATATTGTCTTGTCTTGAGTCTGTAACTTTTATGGAATGTAAATTTTTATCTTGGAGAGGATGTCTATGATCAAACCAGCACTATACTTCAAATATTTTCTTTGTCATTTTCACATTTTGTTTTCCTCTTTTCCTTATAATGGCATAGTATATTAAATACCAATGTTTGTAGTGAGTACACATCCATTAAAACTTATATGCCAGTCTTCAGTATTAAATGATTATTACTGTTGCTGCTTCTGATTACTTGCCTTATCTTGTTGTCTTTACTTACTGTAGCATTAAAGTTTCTCAGAATTATTTTTATACTTTTTCAAATAAACTAATGATGAGGGTCTGCAGGTCTCCATCAGAATTTATTTAGAAGAAACCTATTCACTGATGATGGTGGTGTGGTACTTTCCTACAAATGACAATCACATTGTCATGAGTCTTGTTACTCCTTTTGGTAGGTGCATCCACATTTGTTTTGATCACAGTACCTATCTGATGTTCATGGCAGTCCATGTCACTGCAGCCGCTATAAAAACACACACGCAAGAATAACAAAAATCATGTATCTAGCTCTGACTTCAATAAGCGGTCTTCAGTTGTCAGTCTTGTTTCATTCAAGGTTTCTATTTGGATTCGATTTCTGCTGAGCTCTTTTTCAAGAAGAGCTGTTCATCATTCAGATCTATCACATTGTATGTTAGCTATAAGTATGTACACATTCTATGTACTGATAGTAAGTAGAATCAATTTTGTGAAAATTTTCTACATTTGCATGTATGTGCAGGTATTTGTGTGTATATGCATGCATGTTTCAACTGTAGCATGGTAACCCTGTCTTCTGTGGTCAGCATTGGATGAAGCAGACAATTTTAGGGCATCTTTTCTCTTCCCTAGAGTAGTTCTATTTTTTTAACAGGGTTGATTAGACTCAAGAGGCTGCTGAATCTCACCGTTGTTTCCAGTGAGAAGACAACCCTTTGACTTTGGTCACCTGTGAGCTGCATTGTGACTTTAAATCCCAGTGGATTCATACTTGCTGTAATTGATTTGTCACCACAAGATTTTGAGATAGTTAAAAAGAGTTAAATGATATGGGTTGTGTCTTTTGATTTGTGCATAAATTGGATTTAAATGAGCTTGAGTTGCTTAAAGTTTTCAGTTTTACCATCTCTTTGAGAGTCATCAAAGACAAGATAAGATGGATGGCAATGATTTGGGATTTAGAGGATGACCTTGATGTCATGATGTCTCACTAAACTCTAAGAGCGCTGTAGCAACTGCTTTAGCTGCCTTTATTGCAAATGGAACATTCCTTCATTCTGCTGGGAAACTCTTCACATTCTTGGAATAGATACCCCTTAACTCACTGAAGGGTTTGAGATCCATTAGTTCCCATTAACATGGTTTAGTCCCTCTGTTAAAAGAGTTTACAGGGATGTAGGCACTGTGCATGCTATAGTTTCTTTTGCCACAGGTACTTATTTGATTCTTTTAACAAAAGAAGCATATTTGCTCAAAGACATTGTTCTTGCAATACCCATTTTTATATATAACAATCACATAATCACAAAAAGTTAAAAGATAATTCATTTATATGAATGTGAAAATTTTAACACAATGCATGATACCATGTGCTTTTGTTTGTGTATGTGCTTTCTTGCATATTAATTATTTCACTTAATAAAAGAAATTGTGTCATTCAAGAGAGATAATGAGAAATGTATGGATTAAATGAAATGTGTGAATTAAGGGGAACACATACTTAGATTCAATATTTAGATCATATTACAAAACAGTAGTCATAAAATTAATATAAATTGTTTAAAATAAGAAAGTAGGATGGGGTGGCTAGGTGCACTGGCCCTGGAGTCAGGAGTACCTGAGTTCAAATCTGGCCTCAGACACCTAATAATTACCTAGCTGTGTGGCCTTGGACAAGTCACTTAAACTCACTGTCTTGCAAAAATTAAAAATAAAATAAAATAAATAAAATAGGAAAGTAGGTCAATGAAGAAATGGATATTTATTAATGATGGTAACTTGCTAAAAACAGAATAGACAAAATGAAAAAGAATTAAAAAGTTTTAAACTCAGTAAGGCAATATTTAATGAATCTGAGAACAAAACCTACCTGTGGTTAATATTTTTTGTTTAAAAGAAACTCCTTGGAAACTTTAAAATTTTTCCCCATAAAATTAACCCAAGATAATCAATATATATATATGTATATGTATATATATATATATATATATATATATATATATATATATATATATGCCAAAAATAGGCTCCCAAAAGAAATTTGACAAATACAAAATATTGCAATTTTTAAAATGGAGGTGCTGAAAGAAAGATTTCTTGCAATTATGAATTGGCAGAGAATTTTTCAATACACAATTGATTGAGAACATTAAGAAAATTTTCTTAAAGATAATTTAAATGAATATGAAAGCCTATGTGACATCCAAGATTTCATCAAACAAAACCAAAAGACTAAAAAAGAATACATTGCTCACCTCCAGAAAGAGTTCCCAAAATAAAAGTTGCCAGAAATATTATAGCCAATTTTCAGAATTATCCCCTAATACTTCAATCAGACAAAAAATAATCAGTTTAAATCCAAGGAAGCTGTAGTCAAGATAATGCAAGACTTATTAGCTTCAACAAAAAAGGATTGGAGGGACTGTCAAATGCTTTAACAGAAGGTAAAGGAGCTTGGATCATGACCAAGAATCAACAATTCTGCAGAACACAGCTTACTCTTTCAGGGGAAAAGATGTATTTTCAATGAAATAGAGGACAATCAGGTGTACCTAATAAGAAGTTAAGGACAGAACAGATCAGAAAATTGATCTCCAAATAAAAGACCCAAGAGATGTATTACAAAGGAAATCAGAATGAGAGGATAATGTAGTAAATATGACTCTATATCCTTTTATGGGAAGAAAAACTTTCCCTTAGGACATTTAAAAGGAACATACTTAAAGACAGGTTGTGGGTATAAATTGATTATGATGTGATCAATCTTTTAGCTCCTGAGGGTTATATTTCATTTTTTCCCCCCTTATGGAATTTTTAAATTTTTTTCCAATTACAAGCAAATGTAATTTTCAACAATTGTTCATTTGCAAGTTTATGAATTTCACATTTTTCTACCACAATCTCTTTCCTCCATCAACCTCATGCCAGCAAATAAACTTCTGCAATTGTAATGAACATAATTCCCAATTAGTAATTGTGAGAAAGAAAAATTAGATTTAAGAGGGAAAAACAAGAGAAAAAAAGGAAAACTATAATAGAAGTTTTAAAACAGTGAATATGGTGTATTTTACTCTTGATTCAGAATCCATAGTTTGTTATATTGATGTGCATGCCATTCTCCTTAACTTGTCTCTCATGCTTGTCCCTGATCACTGAACCTCTGAGAGGAGTTGTATCCAACATTGTTGATCATCTCCAATATTGTCATTAATATTCTATTCATTTCACTCAGCATCAGCTTATGTTATTCCAAACTTCTCTTAAGTGCAGACTCTTATGATTTCTTATGGAACAGTTATACATCATAACATTCATATGTTAGAATTTGTTCAGACACTCCAGAATTGATGGGAATTCTCTCATATGTGAATTGCTTCCCACTAAAATGAACTGCTATAATTTCAGTTTTGAACATATGAGACAGAGCCCATTTTATGATGTCATTTAATGCATCAAAGGGTACAGTTTAGAACTTTTTCAGAAAAAAAACTACCTGTAGATATTATTTCCCAGTTTTATACAATCTTTCTAAGTTTGACTACATTCATTTTATTTTTGAAACAAAATTAAACTTTCATTTAATATAGTCAAAATCATCCATTTTGAAATTAAAGATGTCTTCTATTACTAATTTGACAATAAGCTTCTCACTTCTCCATAGATCAGACAGATAGAGTATTTTTTCTTCTCTTAGTCTATACTATTCATCTTCATGATTAAATCCAGCACCCATTTTGATCTTTTTTGACACAGGATGTGAGATGTAGGTCTAAGCTTAATTTTAGCCACACTACTTTTCCATTTTCAGAGAAGTTTCAGTCAAATGAATTCTTATCCCAGAAATTAGTGTTTTGTGAATTATTTTATAATATGGTTTTAGACAAGGTGTGGTTAGGTAAGTCATCTTTTTTGCAATATTTTTTATTAATTACTTTGATATTCTTGACCTTTTTTCCAGATGAATTTTTTCATTATTTTCCCTAGTTCTGTAAAATAATTTCACTACTTTGATTGACAGGGAACTGAATAAGAAATTTAATTTGGGTAGAATTGTCATTTTTATTATATCAGCTCTGCCTAACCATAAGCAATTGCTATTTTCTAACTGTTTACATCTATAGTTACTTTAAATGAAATTTCTCTTTCTATTTCTGACTCTTAGGCTTCATTGGTCAGAGAAAGGAAAGCTGTTCATTTATTTTTTTTAATATCCAACCACTTTCCTAATTGTTTTTAATAGTGTTTAGTTGATTTTCTAGGGTTTTCTAATTATACTACTACATCATATACAAAGAGTGAGTTTTGTTTCCTCATTACTTTTTCTAGTTTCTTCAATTTCTTTTACTTCTCTTATTGTTAAACTCACTTTGCAGATATAGTGTTCAATACTAGTAGGAGTAATGGCATAATTATTTCATCATTTATCTTATCGGAAGTGATGCAAATTTATCCCTATTGCATGTAATGTTTGCTGATGGTATTCATTTTAAGCAAAATTCCTACTGTCTAGTGCTTTTAATAGGCATAGGGGCTGTTTTTTTGCCAGGGACTTTTTCAACATCCATTAAGGTAATCATATGATTTATGTTCATTTTATTTTTCATATGATCAATTATGTTGATTATTTTCCTAATATTGAACCATCCCTGCTTATCTGGGCATAAATTCCATCTTATCATGATGTACTATCCTATCAAAAACTTGTTGCAATCTCTTTGCTAAATTTTTCTTTAAAATTGTTGCATCAATATTCATTCAGGAGATTGGATTATAATTTTATATGTTTCTTTGAACTCTTTCCAGTTTAAGTATCATTCTCCATAATTGTGTCATTATTTTTCCTAGTTCCTAGTTGGCAAAATTCCTTCTTCTCCTATTTTTTTAAATAGTCTACATATGATTAGAATGAATTGTTCTTTAAATGGTTGATCGAATTAAATATGCTATTGAAATTGTAAATCCATCTGATGATGCTGGAGATTTTTTTTTCTTAATCAGTTTATTAATGGCTTCTTAAATTTCTTTTTCTGAAATGGAATTATTTATTTTACCTTTGTTAATCTGGGTAGCTTAAAATTTTTGTAAATATTCATTTGATTTGAATCATTAAGGTGGTATCTATTTAGTTATTGACTAGCAATTTTCTGGTTTTTTGTATATTTTGTATATTTCTTGTGTCTTGTATTTGGGGACAGAATTTTCTATTCACCTCTGCTCTTTTCATCAGAAAACTTTGAAATTTCTCTATTTCTTTGAAAGCACATATTTCCCCTTAAAAGAATATGGAAATTTTACTGAATCTTGGTTATAACCCAGGTCATTTGCACATGGAATAGCATATTCCACAACCTCTGATGCTTTAATATTTCAGAAATTAAGTTTTGGGTAAAACTGATGTGGTTGCATGATATTTAAATTGCTTATTTTTGGTTGCTTATAGTATGTCTCTTTTACTTGAGAACTTTAAAATAATAGTTACAGAGATTTTCTTCTGTTACCTCCTATGTTTCCTGCTCCAGTTTTATTTTGCTTTAGTTTCTAAAAAATATTTTATTTTTTCTTACTACATACATTTTTAGACTTTACCAATCATGTTTGAAAGGTTTTAAGTTGTACAGTACTCTCTGTTGTCTTTTCCCTTCTTCCTTTCCTCCATCTTTCCCTCCCCTCCCTTTCCCCTCCTAATACTTGAAAGACAAGATACATTTCTAAACTCAACGAAGTATATATATTAATCCTCTCTGAAACAAATCTAACAAGACTAATATTCAGGCAGTTCTCACCTCTTCCTTTTTTTCCTCTCTGTTTCAGTAAGTCCTTTGTCCCTCTTTATGTGACGTAATTTACACCATTCTATCTCCCCCTTCCTTCTGTCTCATTATAATCCCTTTCTTTTTGAAAGTCCTATTTTTTTTTAAAATCATACCATCAAAAACCTAGTCATGCCATTGATGTCCATACCTATAGTTATAAGTCTCAAGATTTGGGAATTTTCTTCCCAGGCAATTTGATCTTATTGGCTAGTATTATTTTCTTTTTCCCTGTTTACCTTTTAATAAATCTCTTGAATTTCCTGTTTGAAGATTAGATTTTCTTTTTTTTTTTTTTAGGTTTTTGCTAGGCCATGGGGTTAAGTGGCCTGCCCAAGGCCACACAGCTAGGTAATTATTTAGTGTCTGAGACCGGATTTGAACCAGGTACTCCTGACTCCAGGGCCAGGGCTTTGTCCACTATACCACCTAGCTGCCCCAAGATTAGATTTTCTTTTAACTTCTGGCCTTCATCAGGAAAATTTGAAAGTCACCTATTTCTACGAATGTCCATCTTTTCCCCTGAAAGACATGATTCAGTTTTGCTGTATTGTTGATTCTTAGTTGTTATCCAAGCCCTTGCTATCAAATATCATATTCCAGGCCTTTTGTATCCTAGGGAATGCTGATTCCTTGGTATTTGAATAGCTTTTTTTGTGGGTTGCTTGAAGGATGTTCTTCTTGACCTGATCATTCTGGAGTTTGGTCACAATATTTCTTAATGTTTCATTTTGTGAGGGATGTAGGGTATGTTCAAGGAAAATGAGTACCTTGGTCTCAGGACTGCCAAGTCCTTTATAGGGCTGTTTTTCACCTTTGATGTCCACCCAAACCACCTAACTCTCACCCACCGCTCCAAGAAGTTGTAGCATGTATAGTGGCCACACTCTGGTAAACCATTATGGTAAGTTGTCTAATCAAGGTTGAAGGTGGGAGTCTCAAACTTATCAATGAGAAGTGGGGCAGGTATACCCCCCACCAAGTATGTTAAGTCTTCCACTGGAGGAAGGGGAGGAAGTGAACATTTCATTCCAATGGGTCATGAAGTCAGATGAAGCAGGTACTGTGGAGCACTTAGAGCTTGGTTAGAAATTGAAAATGTCAAGGTCATTCACTACATGTAGAGTTATTATTAACTGTCATGACTCTGCCTTGCTATGCTGGATCATGAAGACTGGAAGAGAGAGAGTGAGGCAGATGACTTCATGCAGCCCTACCTCCCTCAAATCTAATTTATGCAAACAACAAAAGACCATTCTTCAAAGTGCTATGATGATAGGCAAGTGACCAAACAACTGGGAGCTGGGGTCATAACCTTGCACACAGGTGACCAGACCATAGGGTCATTTCCCCTCTGAAAGCAGCAGCGAGATTCAGCATATCCTTGGCTGACTGAGTAGCTCATTTGAGGCTTACTATGCCACCATCATCACTGCTTATGCTCCCAACATGATCAATGTTGATTAAAGAACAATTCTATGAAAACCTGAAGACCCTTATCATCAATGTATCAAAGAGGTCAAGCTTATGATTCTGGATGACTTTAATTCTAGAGTAGGCTCAGATTCCCAGACATAGCAGTGAGTCCATGGGAGAAATGGAGTTATGAACAGGAAAAGCAGTGGTCACTTACTACTTATGACTTACACATCTCTTGACTTTCTCATTGCAAACACTGTCTTCTATTTACCTAAATGTAATAAAAGCTCTTGAATGCACCCTCATAGTAAACACTGAAATCTATGTGGTTATAAGGAAAAGAGCCAGGATGTCAGAGTGACAAATGCAATGTGTGCTGCAGAGTGCTGGACTAATCACAGAGGCATCCTCTCTAAGGTTAATATTCACATTCAAGCAAAGCTGACCCCAAGAAAAAATGAATACTAGATGAATTAATGTCAAGAGAGTGTTTCTCTGAGTGGGAACATTTTGTTGCTAACTTGGGAGGGAAACTGAGCCAACACAGAGTTGGCAACAATGGAGAAGAAGAGTGGGCAGCATTCAGAGATCTGGTATACAGCACTTCATTTGCTCATCTGGGCCAAAACATTCAAAAACACCAAGACCAGGTTGATGAAAATGATGGGGAAATACAGAAGCTGCTGAATGAAAATCAAGAACTCCACAAGGTTTACCAGAAGGATAGTTAATCCATTTCTAAGAAAGCAGCATTTAATTTCATTAGAATTAAAGTGCAAGCAAAGCTTAGAGAGATACATGACTCTTGGCTAAGAAGGCAGATAAAATTCACTTTTATGCTGACAGTAATGAAAAAAATATTTTTTTGATTCCTTGAAAGCTATTTATGGACCAAAGATATATGGGTGCTGATAGGTCCACTTATTGCTGATGGAACCACTTTGATTAATGAGAGGGAAATGATCCTAAAGAGATGGGCTGAACACTTTCATAGTATTCTTAACAGACTATCATCAATCAAAGCAGAAGCCATTGACTGATTACTTCAAGTTAAAGTCAATCACTCCCCAGCTGAAGTTCCAAATGAAGAAGAGCCTTTGCATGCCATTTGGCTCTATTCAAGTGGCAAAGCACCTGGGGCTGATTATTTTCCAGCTGAGATCTACAAGGCAAGTGTGTGTGTGTGGGGGGGTCCATTGCTCCTCCAAAAAAATAACTGAAATATGCCAGTTTTTATGACATGAAGTGCTTATCCCCCAAGAATTCAAGGATGCCTCCAATGTCTATCTTTATAATCACAAAGAGGGTTGATTGTCCTGTGACAATCACAGGAATATTTCTTTTTTTGTCATTTCAGGTAAGATTCTTTCCACAGTCCTTCACAATAGACTAATCTTTCAGCTGGAAAATGGTCACTTCCCTGAGAATCAGTGAGACTTCAGGCAGGGTAGAGGAACAGTTGATATGGTATTTGTTGCCTGACAACTCCAGGAAAAGTTCCAGGAACATAACAGAAATATGGCTACAACATTTGTAGATCTGACCAAGGCCTTTGATACCATCACTAATGAGGACTTTTGGAAAATTTTGCCAAAATTTGGTTGCCCAGAGAAGTTTATCAGTATTGTATATCAATTTCATGATGGAATACTTCCCCAGATTCTAAATAGTGGATAATATTCTTGAGATTTCCCAGGCACAAATGGCATGAAACAAGGATGTGACCTTGTTCCCATATGTTTTAGTATCCTTTCAGCCCTCAGTTATCAAACATTCACTGAAGATGAACATGACCTCCAGGTCAACTACCCCACTGAAGCCAAATTCTTCACAGTTGATCATATATGGTACCATTGGCTACAGCAAAAAAAGGCAAGATTTTAGCATTGTGGACAAGTTCATCCACTTTGGCAGAGTCCTTTCCAAGGCAATATATTTTGACAATAAGGTGACCTCATACATTGCTAGAGCTAGATAACATTTGGGAGGCTCCAAAAGAAAACATAGGAGAGAAGAGGTATTAGACTGACTACCAAACTGAAAGTCTACATAGTAGTTGGGCTGACCTCATCATTACATGCCTGTGAAACTCTAACAGCCTACCAGAACCATAAGATTTTGAAGATCGAGAACATCATTAATAACAAACCAGATAATTTTATTGCATTAAATTTGAAAGCTTTTGCACAGATAAAGCCACTGTAACCAAGATGAAAAGAAATGTAATAGATTGGTAAACAATTTTTATGAGTATTTCTGACAAAGGGCTCATTTCTAAAATATACAGAGAACTGAGTCAATTTTTTTAAAAAAAAGTCATTCCCCAATTGACAAATGGTTAAATGTTCTACAAGGCAATTTACAGACGAGGAAATCAAAGTGATACAAAGTCATATGAAAAATTGCTCTAAATCATTAATTATTAGTGAAATGAAAATTAAAGCATCTCTGACGTACCACCTCATACCTCTCAGACTGGCCAATATGACCAGAAAAGACAATTATCAATTTTGGAAGGGATGTGGGAAATCTGGGACACTGTTGGTGGAGCTGTGAACTCATCCAACCTTTCTGGAGACAAATTTGGAATTACACCCAAAGGGCAAAAAAATGTGCATAACCTTTGATCTGGCAATACCACTGCTGGGTCTATATCCTGAAGAAATGATGGAAAAGGGTTAAAACATCACTTGTACAAAAGTATTCATTGAGGCCCTGTTTGTGGTGGCAAAGAATTTGATATCAAGTAAATGTCCTTCAATTGGGGAAGGCTTAACAGACTGTGGTATATGTATATCATGAAACACTATTGTTCTATTAGAAACCAGGAGGTAGGGGAATTTACAGAAGCCTGTAGGGATTTGCATGAACTGATCCTGAGTGAGATGAGTAGAACCAGAAAAACACTGTACACCCTAACAGCAACAAGGGGTATGATAATCAACCTTGATGAAATTGTTCATTCCATCATTGCAACAATAAGGGACAATTTGGGCCATCTGCCATGGAGAAAACCATCTGTATCCAGAGAAAGAATCATGGACTTTGAAAAAGAAACAAAGATTGTTACCTTAATTTGGGGGGGGGGGGAGAACCCATTATTTTACTACATAATTTTGCTATCTCATACAATATTTTTCTTCCTTAAGGATATTATTTATCTCTCATCACATTCAACTTAGATCAATGTATACCATGGAAATATTGTGAAACCTAACAAACTGTCTTCTGGGGTGGGAGGGAAGGAAGATTAGGGTAAAAATTGTAAAATTCAAATGAAATTTTTTTTAAAATTAAAAAATTAAGGGAAAAAAGATTTTGAAGATCACCTGACAGGAGAAGATACCAGACACTGAGGTCCATTCTTGAATTAAACTGCCTAACATTCCAACATTGCCACAAAGAATGCAACTAAGATGGGCCCAATATGGCTCTAGATTGCCAGTCATATGCCTACCAGAGAAACTATTTTATGGAGAACTCATACATGCTCACAAAGGGTTCAGAAGAAGTGATATCAAGACACCATTAAGGTCTCATTGAAGAATTGATTGTACAGCATGGGAGAAACTGGTACAGGACTGAAAAGCATAGCATACCCTCACCAGTGAGGGTATATATATATATATATATATATATATATATATATATATATATATATATATGTATATATATGTATACATATATATATATATATATATATGTATATATATGGAAGGAAGATTTGAAGCAGCTCAAGGGAAATACCATAAATATAAGTATAAAATACCCATCACAGGTATTCACATGATTTGTGCCCAAACTGTGGTAGAGCTTTCTGAGCTCATATTTTTCAATCAATCTAAAAAACTTGGCAAATATCAACTGCTTATAGATAGGCAGAGATAATATAGTAAAAATGACAATTCTACCTAAATAAAACTACTTAATTAGTGACATACTAATTTACTTCCAAAAAATAACTTTAATGAGCTTACAAAAAATAGTAAATTCATATGAAGGATTGCAAAGCCATGATTATCAAGGGAAGTAATGAAAAACTGCAAAAGAAGGTATCCTATCCATACCAGATCTAAAACTGCATTACAAAGCATCAGTTATCAAAACTCTTTGGTAACTGGTTAAGAAATGGAGTGGTGGAGGCATGGAATAGATTAGTTTTAAAAGAGACAGAAGGAAATGTTTTATAATTCCAGAATTCAGCTTCTGGGAAAAGAACTCACTCTTTGATAAAATCTGCTGTGAAAACTGGAAGATTAGGCAGAAACTAGGATTAGACTAATGTCTCACCTCCATAACAAGGTAACCTCAAAATAGGTGCAGAATTTAGACATGAAAGATCATATTATAAACAGATTAGGAGAACAAGGAATAGTTTACCTGTCAGATCTATGGAAAAGGGAGCAGTTTATGATCAAAGAAGAGATATAGAACATTATAAAAAAATACACTGAATAATTTTGATTATATTAAATTAAAAAGTTTTGCTCAAACAAAATCAATGTAATGAAGATCAAAATGAATGTAGGAAATTGGGGAACAATTTTTACAACTAATTTTTCCTGACAAAGAATTCATTTCTAAAATTTTTAGAGAACTGATTCAGATTTATTAAAAAAGGGTCATTCCCCAATTGACAAATGTCCAAGGATATTTAGTATCAAAGGTAATTAACAAATGAGGAAACCCTTTCTATAGTCATGTGAACATTTTTTCTAAATCATTATTGATTAGAGAAATGTGGCATAAAGCATCTCTGAGGTACTACTTCACACCTTTCAGATTGGCCAATACGACCAAAAACGAAAATGACCAATGCTGTGGGTATGTGGGACAATTGGGACACTAATGTATTGTGGGTGTAGTTGTGAACTAATCCAACCTTTCTGGAGAGCAATTTAGAATTAAACCCAAAGGGCAATGAAAATATGTATACCCTTTGATCCAGCAATATCACTTACTGGGTCTATATCCTGAAGACATATGAAAAGGGTCAAAATTCCACATGCTTCAAAATATTCACAGCACTCTATTTGTAGTGTCCAAGAATTGGTCAATGGGGTGATGTGCATCTATTGGGGAGTGTCTGAACAAATTGTGGTGTATGTGATAGAACACTATTGTTTTATAAGAAATCATCTGGAATGGAATTTCAGAAAAGCCTGGAAAGACTTGCTTTAATTGATGCTGAGTTAGATGAGCAGAACTAAAATAACATTATACATACTACCAACAACATGAAGTGATAATCAATCTTGATAGATCTGGTCACTCTATCAATACAATAATCAGGGACAATTTTAGGGGACCTGTGAAGGAAAATACTATCTGTTTCCAGGGAAGGAACTGTAGAATTTAATGAAAGAACAATGTTTATTATCTTCACTTTTTAAAGACATAAAATGAGATTGATATAACTCTATTTCTTTTTTTTTAATTCTTTAACGTGTGCACTTTCATTTGAACTGGTCTTAAAGTCAGTGTACAGGTAAAGCTCCTCCCCTCCCCCATGTACTGTCACCAATCTTATTAAACTCCCAGGGAGACTGCAAAAAAAGTCTTCATTCACGTCTATGTTGGGGGTAGGGAGGGATTTTAGGGGGCCATCCATGATGGTTGACAATTTAAAAAAAGTAACAAGTATTAAGAGAGAAGATACAAAAAGTTTTTTTTAAAGTATTACATTAATTTACATGAAAAGCAATACTAGTACCTTCCCCCCTCCCCCTCCCCTTCTGGATGTTTTAAGTAGCTCCTTTTCTCTAAAGAGTAGGATAGCCGCCTCCATAGAGGCAAGTAACTCTGTCACAATGCATTATACAATTATTTGGAATGACTTAAAAAAAAATGTACAGTCAGTGTCCTGAAGACATACTGTAGAACTTTGGGGATGTTTGCCTCCAACATACTTAGACTATTCATCACCTTCACCGTTCCAGTTTTTAAATCCTGAGTCAAGCGCCAAAAAAAAAAAGAAAAGAAAAGAAAAAAAAGAAAGAAAGAAAGAAAGAAAAAAAAAACAAATAAAGCCATACCAATCTCATCTCTTTTTTTTGGGCCATTATCACACCCTTTTGACAAAAAATAACCAAAACAACCAAAAAGAAACACAAACAGTCCATTTAGAAGCATTTGTGGTGGACAATGGAAGGCCCAGATTCATCATACTCCTGCTTGCTGATCCACATCTGCTGGAAGGTAGAAAGAGACACCAGGATGAAGCCTCCAATCCAGACAGAGTATTTGTGCTCACGTGGGGCAATGATCTTGATTTTCATTGTGCTGGGGGCTAGGGCTGTAATATCCTTTTGCATCCCATCAGCAATGCCTGGGTACATGGTGGTACCACCAGAGAATACAGTATTGGCATACAGATGCTTACGGATGTCAACATCACACTTAATGATGGAGTTGAAGGTAGTTTCATGAATTCCACAGGATTCCATACCTAAGAAAGAAGGTTGGAAGAGAGCTTCTGGGCATCAGAACCTCTCATTGCCAATAGTGATAACCTGCCTGTCAGGGAGCTCATAGCTCTTTTCTAGAGAGGATCTGGAGGCAGCAGTGGCCATCTCCTGCTCGAAGTCTAGGGAGACATAGCACAGCTTCTCCTTGATGTCACGCTTGATTTCCCTCTCAGCTGTGGTAGTGAAACTGTACCCTCTCTCGGTCAGAATCTTCATGAGGTAGTCTGTCAGATCACGGCCAGATCCAGACAGAAGCTGGCATGAGGAAGGGCATAACCTTCATAGATGGGCACAGTATGGGTCACACCATCACCAGAGCCCATCACAATACCAGTGGTACAACCAGAAGCATATAGGGACAGCACAGCCTGGATGGCAATGTACATAGGTGGGGTGTTGAAGGTCTCAAACATAACCTGAGTCATCTTTTCTCTGTTGGCTTTGGGGTTCAGGGTTGCTTCTGTGAGCAGCACAGGGTACTCTTCAGGGGCCACTCAGAGCTCATTGTAGAAAGTATGATGCCAGATTTTCTCCATGTCATCCCAGTTGGTGACAATACCATGTTCAATGGGGGTATTTCAGAGTCAGAATACCTCTCTTGATCTGAGCATCATCTCCCACGTAGCTGTCTTTCTGGCCCATACCCACCATCACACCCTGATGTCTTGGGTGGCCAACAATGGAAAGGAAGATGGCCTAAGGGTCATCATCTCCTGCAAAGCCAGCTTTGTACATGCCAGAGCCATTGTCAACAATGAGAGCAGCAATATCATCATCCATGGCGAACTCGGAGGTGGCAAGTCTAAACCCTTAGGAGAGAGAGAGGGGGTGGTGCTGCACCTGGAGGCAGGGGAGGCAAGTGCACGCCGGGTGGAAGAGCTCACAGTTTCTATTTCTTTTTTTTTTTTATCAATTCTTTGACTTTTCTGCAGTAATAGCAGTCAGTCCAGACAAGAGATTATATGGTCCTGACCTAGATGACAGTGTGACAGGAAAATATGAGCTTATGATAGATGTTATAGAGATCTAATTTATATAAAATTTGACAAATGTTTATATTTGAGGATAATGGTGAATAAGAGTTAGGAGTTGAGGATAGCAGCTAGTTTGAGAAATTAGGTGATGGGGTATTTTGCAGTCTTAATGAACAAATAATCAATTGTGATTAAATCATTTGACTAAATGAAAAATAGGCAAGAGAATGGGATAAAATTTGAGATCATCAGTTATTGACTATTTTTCTATATTGTATTTATTCTTCCTTCTCTCCCTGCTTCTGTATTTCTCTGTCTTTCTCTATATGTAAAACTATATACCTGTATACATACACACACACACACACACACACACACACACACACACAAATACATTAACACACAAAAATATATGTGTATGTGTTTAATATAGCTTATGGACCTTTTCTAATGTCGAATTTTTGTATTTAGGCCATGTTGATGCCTTAACTCAAATTCCCTGAAGAAGCTTTATTGTTCCATGGTGTTTATTGTGGATTTTGGAAATTGACTCAATGAATACAAGCTATTTTAGGTACTAATATATAAAAAATTGTTAGTATTCGTAGAGCCATAACTGGGAGTTCGAGGACCTTGGGCAAATTCAGTTCATCCCAATATTGAAGGTGAAGAAGTAGAGGTCACTGAAGGAGACAAAGGTTCTGTATCAGTATTAATGTGAAGTATACCAAATTTCTTGGAACCAGTCTCACAATCAAAGCAAAAGGATGGTTATAGGGAAAATGGAAACTAAGAGAGTGACATGAGGGTAATAGCTTATTTATAGATAAAGGAGAAGGTGTTCTAGTTTTTGATGAGCATGGGGAAACTGGCAGTTGGGTAATACACTTCTTTCTTTTATTATATGTCTCAAAATCATTTAGATACAGGATTTTTAGCTCAGGAAGAAGACAGATGAAATTCAGTTTACGTTGATATCAATGATGTCTTGAGTTCCAATGGTGAAAATCTATTCATTTCTGATGAATGATTAATGATAAGGACATGATCTTAGAGAAATGGTTCAATGCTTTCAGAGAGTTCTTAACAGACTGTCATCAGTCAATGAAGAAGTCATTGACTCAAAATGAGGTCAATTCCTCCCTAGCTCAAGTTCCAACTGAAGAAAAAGTTTTGAAGATCATTTAGTTTCTTTCATGTAACAAAGCACTGTACTAAATCTATTCCAGCTAGATTTTCAAAGTAAGGTTCCACTGTTCACACAAATGCTTACTGAAATCTTCTAGGTTATATGTCAAAAAGAAGTTATGCCACAAGAGTTAAAGAATGTCTCATTGTCAATCTCTAAATTGTCTTATCATAATAACAAAGTTGGGAGTGTGGTAGAATCATCCATAATAGACTGATGCTTTAGGTGGAAGATGATCAAATAACAGTGTGGCTTCACTAAGGACAGAGAAATGGTTGATATGATGTTTGCTGCTGACAATTCAAGGAAAAATATCAAGAATAAAGCAAAAGTCTGCATGTGATATTTGCAGATCTGAACAATGCCATTATTTATCCTTGGGCCAAGAGGCCCCAAGCCTACATCCCACCCCAGAGACCCAGCACCCATCCATCCCAGTGGTCCAGGACAGGCCAACCAATCCCACCACTTTGCAAAAAGTAAAAAGAAAATGTATTATATCTGACTATCTTCTCCCATGATCTATCCTCTCCCTTATCCCCTGCCTCCCTCCCTCCCTTTCCCTGTTCCCTTTCCCCCATCTAAGTTTTCTCCTTTTGCTTCTAGATTTCTATGCCCTATTACATACATATACATATACATGTGTGTGTGTATATATATAAATATATATTTATATATATATATATATATATATATATATATATATATATATATATATATATGTTGCTTCCTTTTTGAGCCATTTCTGATGAGAATGAAGGCTCCCTCAATCCCTCCCACCTTCCCCCCTCCATAGCATTGCAAAAGCTATTTCTTGACTCTTTTATATGAAATATCTTAATCTATTCTACCTCTGCTTTCCTTTCTCCTAGTGCATTTCCTTTTCACCCATTGACTCCATGAGGATTATCTGTATCATCTTCTCATGCAGGAATACACACAATTCATCATCATTAAATCCCTTATAATTTACCCTTCTAATCCTTTCTCTATGCTTCACCTGAGTCCTGTACTTGAAGATAAAACTTTCTGTTCAGCTCTGGTCATTTCAACAGAAACATTCGAAATACCCATTTCATTGAAAGTCCATCATTTTTCCCCTGGAAGTGGATGTTCAGTTTTGCTGCACAGTTGATTCTCTGTTGCATTTCAAGCTCTTTTGACTGTGAAGACCTTTTTTATAAATGTGACAATCTGTCCTCTTTTAACCTTTAAGTTAAAATATTTTTTTATTGATTTATTGTGTTCACTTCCTCCAACAATATTTCTCTTGAAAATTCTCTCCTATCCCCTATTATACCTACTCAACAACTATTTCCACTGTTTTATTCTTTCTCTATTCTCATGATTCTGAGACCTCAGCTGCCAATATCCAAACATTGTTCTCCAGACCAAACTTCTCTTGACCTTACTCCCATCCATTTCAAAAGAATAGCTCTAATATCCTGTTCCAGATATGACTATTCCCTCAAAAATTCCATTTCATCTTTAACATTTTTATCACTTTTTTTGTTTTGTTCTTTAAATAGTTAGGTAATTATTATATGTCTGAGGTTGAATTTGAATGCAGTTCCTCCTGACTCCAGGGTCAGTGCTTTATCTGCTTTGCCACCTAGCTGAAACTATCACTTCTTCTATCTGGTACTTGTTGAGACAGGGCAGCCTCCTCATGACACCATTTCTCTCCCTAATCTTTTCAGTTTTGATTCACCTTTCTCTCTTATTCTGTTATTCACCAGAATAGGTATCTTGTTCCTCTTGCAGATTCTCCCTCTATCACTAACATTCAGTGATCTCTTCTTATACTGCTCAGTTTTACCATTCATTCTATTTCCTGAATGTAAGAAGCTATTAGCTTTCCTTCCTCAGTCACTTCCTCACTGTTTCTTTCCCCAACTTCTGCCTCTTACTAAGAGACTTGAATATACATATGGCTCCTCTTTTTAATATCTTAATATTTCACTTCTCTTAACTACCTCTAAGGGGACTTATTCCTCTCACCTACCTCAGCCATCCACAAAAATGATCATCCCTTGAACTTTCCATCTTCCATAAGTGTTTTACTTTCCCCTTCATGAAATCCAAAATCCATTTGATGCTAAAACTTTTTATCAGTCTTTCCTTGTGCATTTAACATCTTCATCCTATTTTTTACCTCATCATGACTACCATTCTTTTCTTAATTATCTCAACCACATTTTGAACCAAATAAATTCTACACTACCCACTCCAATTAAATCTCATGATACTTTATTATTGGTCATGCCTTTAGACTTCAACTTTGGGATGCTCCTATCTTATAACCCATATATACATATCTATGTTGAAGGTCCTGGAGGAAATTACTAAATTTATGTCATTATATCTTAATTTGTCCCTCAATGTAGCAAGGAAATTACTTTATAATCTCCTCCTGAATTGATTTGAGCACCTGGTCTAAATTTTGTTTTCTTTCTTTAAGACTTATACAGAACTTACTGCCCAGATCTATTTGATTATTTAGGGAGAAGGTTGAAGTTTGGTGAGTATAGCTTCATTTCTTGCCCATATATGTAACAAGGATTTTGGGAAGACTCTTTTGGCACACTTTGATATGTCATAATCACTGACCCTTTCTCTCCACTCTCCTTCCCCCATTCCCTCTGCAGTTCGTTGATACTAGTATTTTTTAAAATACTCTATGTTTGTAAATATTGTAATTTTGAATTTTAAATCGATGATATTATTATTTTTGATAGTATTTATTAAATAATATTTGTAAAGTGCTGAGTGCAGTGCTTGGTACACAGAAGAAGCTTAATAAATTATTTTCCTCCTTCCTTCAACTTATGGTAAAGGTTGTGTCAATATCCTTGATCAACTTCTATGCATATTATATACAAGGTCACACACCTAGGTAATTATTAAGAATCTGAGGTTGGGTTTGAGCTCAGGTCCTCTTGACTCCAGTGCTCTATACATTGCACCATTTTCTTCTTTAAAGTGATCAAAGGGAAGAGTTGTTTTATATTTGTTTTTTGTTCTGTATTTCATTGACTAAAGCACTATTGCTTTGGTATTAAAAGTTCTGGTTTCAAATAGTAATGTTATTTTTCCTTTATGGATAGTGAAAACCAGGAGTGACATTATGAAAGGGCTGATCAAGAGCATCAAACTGGCTTCATTCTGTTATGCAAAGTTTTTTCTCAGCTTTGGATAATCAAGCATAGTTTATATTTATAGATGCAGTTGAAAAAGATGCCACTTGCTTGGGAATGTGAGTATTTATTGGCTTTGGCTTCAAGAGTGTTGATTCAATTTTCTTATGTAACATAATCAATCTGTTTAGAGAAGAAGACCACAAAAAAATCTCTGAGTCACTGCAAATAATTTAATTAGAAAGAGATTTTATGATCAATGTTAATGTGTGCTACCTCAGCTAACCTAACAATAAAGGTTTCACAAACTACAGTGGCATCTGGCACTGAATCACATGTGGGAATTATTCAAAGGCAATAAAAATCAGTTAATTAGCATTTCAGATAGTATTCCAACATTTATGAGATGTCAGCAAATTTGCATACAGATACATAATTACATAATTTGCAGCTGTTGTGTTTGTTCCATAAGAACTTGCCTTTATTAACAGAATATGTAAATTAGGATTTAATTCCCTTTTTCTTCCTTTTCTCAATCCTCAAGAAATAAGTGGTAGTTCCTGGGGACTTCATACAGCTTTGTTCTAGTCTTCTTCCACTTGTATTAAAATGACTTTAGAATCAAAACCACAGTCCCTGACTTATTTAATGTCAGGGGTCTTTTGTAAAAAATTGTAAATCCAACTTGTTAATGAACCCTTGCCATTTATTAGAATACTTTTAATAATCATCTTCGAAATTCTGTACTTTCTCTATCAGTCACATTAGAAGTTTGACCTGATTTATACTCTGTTAATTTTAAGGCAAGTATATATCTGCCATTGATACTGACATTATCCATTGGACTTTAAATATCTGATCAAAATTAGTCTAGTTAGAATTCTTGTTACAGAAGACTGAACAGTCTGGCAGCTAAATGCACAATAGAAGTAAGTCTGTACTTCAGTTTAATTGATTTGTTGTTAGTCCTTTCAAAGGAAAATTCTTGTTGAACTTGTTTAATGATTTCTAATGGCACAATTTTGTATATTGGAACCACAAGATGTAAGTGTTTTAAGTTCAGGTCTTTGAAATTGTGAAGCAGAAAGATATTAGATGTGCAGAATCTCACTATTTATCATCAGCTAATCACACATGAATATTCAAATGAACTGTCTATGATGTGAGGAGACTTTATAACAAATCAAAACTTTCCTTAGACAACAAGACATGGAGACTTAGTGCTTAAGACATATATAAGTTAGGAGTAAAGTTCTGGAAGTGATTCTGCAGTTATTTAACCAAATAGCTTTTACCATAAAGCCTGCTCATCATCATCACCAGTACTAACACATAGTCATATAAAACAAACTGTCCAAAATGTTTTAAATGATGCAGTTCATATATGAGGCAAACTCTTTTCTGCCTATGATTTAATAATTAAAGAAACAGAAATGTTTCTATTAATGTTCTATGCTGTATATACAAGCAGTACTTTATGTATATGAAAATTCAAGATGTAATTGTTGACATTTAATAAACAAAGTGAAGTTTAGAAAAAACAAATAAAGATTTCTAGATGAAAATTTTATAGATGACTATATGTTTACTGTCCTTGTGAAGCCAGTTAACAAATTAATTAATAGCAGAAAATAATATAGAAAAGATTATGCTAATGGAGCACATGATGTAGCCTTTGAATCTTTCTTTTACTACCAAAATCTTGATTTCCAAAAGTTTGGGGAGGAAATAGGTGACCAATGAAAACTTTAGAGTACAAGGATATTACCCTGTCTATAAACTATGCTGATTGAATAGGCTCTGGATTCTCATTCATCTCATGTTCTCCTCGGGAAACCAACCATATGATCTCCTCAGGAATCTAGTTCTAGTTCAAGTCACTATCTACCTTCCTTTCCTTCCCACTCCACAAGACTAATCTCATATAGTTATGCATGAATAATCATGTCTAAAATATTAGCTATATTGTAGAAGAAGAATTAGACCTAAAAGGGGAAA
The DNA here is from genome assembly GCF_037893015.1 of Macrotis lagotis. NCBI lineage: Eukaryota > Metazoa > Chordata > Mammalia > Peramelemorphia > Peramelidae > Macrotis > Macrotis lagotis. Next base: position 65,046,236 of record NC_133660.1, on the reverse strand, counting down.
AAAGACAGGAGGAAAAAAGCAACATAAAACATATTTTTGAAAGTGAAAATAGTATGCTTTAGTCTGCATTAAGACACCAGAGTAATTTTTCAAATGAAATATTCAATGCTTTTTTCTAGTTTTATAAAAATGCTCTATTGCTTATCCAATCAATATTCAAATATCAAAATTCAAATTAAAGTAATTCTGTTGCATTGCACTTGCTAATAGGATAGAACAGGAAGTGATAAATGTTGCAGGGGATGTGGAAAAAATGAGATATGGATGCCTTATTGATGGAACTATGAACTGATTCAACTATAGAGAAATCTAGAACCATTCCCCAAGGGCTATATAACCACACATATTTTTAACCTATCAGTACCACTATTAGGTTTGTGTCCCATAAAAAGATTTAAAATATATTTATAGCGCCATCTTTTTTCCTGGTGGCAGGAAACTGGAAATTGTGAGTATGGCCATCATATTATTCTGCTACAAGAAAAGATAAGCAGGATACACTCAGAAAAATCAGGAAAGACACAGATGCGTTGATTCAACATGAAATATATTGTGCAGAGATAGAAATACTGGAAGATGATCAGCTGCAAATGATTTGGCAATTCTCAGCAATACAATAATCCAAGACAAATATGAAGGATCTATGATGAAAAATGTTATCTATCCCCAGAAAAAGATCTGATGGTGTCTGAATATAGGTTGAACCATATGTTTTCACTTATTTTTAGGGATTTATAGGGTATCTATTTTATTTTATAATATGATAATTATATTAAATTTTTTCATGATTGCACATGTATAATCTGTTTCAAATTGTTTGTTTTTTCACTGAGTGGTGGGGTGGGGAGAGAGGAAGGAAGATAACTTCAAACTCCAAGTGTTAAAAATTATTTTTGCATGTAAATAAGAAAAACTGAAATATTAAATTAAAAACACTTATTCTGAAGGGAAATAGTTTTTCTAGACTGTTTTTATAATAGTATGGTGAATTTCTTACCTGTTAAAGTGATGACTTTTAGGGAATTTTTTTCTAGACTCTTCCTCACACTAGAAAGTGAGATGTGTAGTCCTTAAAAAGGTGTTCAATTGTTGGAAGAGTTGTTAACTGATCCAACAATTTAGGAAAACAATATGGAACTAGGCCTAAAGATCCATAAAACTGATCATACCCTTTGACTTAGCAAAATCAATAGTAGGCCAATACCCAGAAATCATTGAAAAATGGGAAAAGGCACTTCCAGCCAAGATGGAAGAGAGGAGACAGGCACAGTTCTAAAATCTCCTGATCTTTCCCCATATATGATATGAAACAAACCTTTAAACAGAACTCCGATCCACAGATTCCCAGAAAGAAAAGAAAGGAAAAGGGCATCTACCTCAGGATTTGTCTTTGGCAGCCCTGGGTGAGTGCAGGGTGAGTCCAGGAATAGAGGTGGATTAGCCCCAGATCAATTTTATTGGTGGGGGGGCTGGAGCCTGGGAGCCTGAGGGCCCCCAAAATGGACCTGCTTGATCAGTGACAGGGATAGAGCTTGGCTGACTGTGAGCATGGGTGGGTAGGGGCTAGGGAGGGGGATTGGGTCAACTAGGGAGCAGATACATTGGTGTTAGCATTGACAATCTGGAGCTTGGTGGCAAGGCTGGGGAGAGAGTTCCAGGGCAGGAGAGCTGCAGACATCATCCATGGGATCCTGTGATCTGCAAGAACTCCCAGTCCATGCATCCATTTCTGCTAAAGGCTTTTCCCAGAACAAACACAATTATGGACCTTCTGCCCCAGGCACAGTTGTGTGAGCAGAAGAACCACCTCAGCTGACAATAAGGAGAAGAAATAAGGGAAGAAAAAAGTATTTAACAGCTTCACTCACTCTTTCCAGGCTAAGGGAGAAGGCCTCAATCAAGGTCACAGACACTTCAGAGAAAACAACTAGCACTACCCTACTGATCAGCTGAGGTATTACACACAGTGAGAAAATCCTCTTGCAACTGCTACTGGACAGCTGGAGATATTGCATTTAGTGAGTAAAGCTCCTAGGGATCCCAACACCAAACCTCTGTCAACTAGCCCCTCCTCAACACAAGGTCTTAGTAAAATGAAGAAAGGTCAGCAGAAAGGTGAATCCATAGTGAAATTCTTGAAAGAAAAGGTTCCTAACTCAAAGAGACCTTGAACCTCTGAGGAGAATATGATCTGGTCTCCAGTGCAGAAAGATTTCCTTGAAGAAATAAGGAAGGAGTTTAAAAATCAATTGGAAAATTTGGGGAAAGAAACCCAAGAGAAGATTAACACCTTTCAACAAGAAAGCAAATCATTGGAAAATACAATTGGAAAAATACAAAATGAGAATAATTCTATCAGAGCCTCAAAGTGGCAAATGCCAAAAGAAAATAATTATCTCAAAACCTCAATTGGTCAAATGGAAAGCTCTTTCAAAAATAGAATTTATCAATTAGAAAAGGTGTTGCAAAATGTAAATGAAGAAAACTCCTCTCTAAAAAAAAGAGTGGAGTCTGAGGAAACTAATGACTTCATGAGACAGCAAGCGCCTGTTAAACAAAACCAAAAATAAAGAAAAATAGAATAAAATGGAAAATACCTCATCAGCAATACCACTGACCATGAGAATAGATCAAGGAGGGACAACATAAGAATTATTGGCCTTCTTGAAAACATGGAAGAGAAAAAAAAAAAACTTGGACTTTCTATTACAGCTTGTAGTGATGGAAAATTGCCCTGGTATCATGAACCAGAGGGCAAAATTGTTACTGAAAGAATACATCAATCCCCTCTGTTAAGAGATCCAAAAATGAAAACACCAAGAAATTTTGTGGCCTAATTCAAGAACTATCAGATAAAAGAGAAAAGACTACAAGCAGGGAGAAACAATTTAAATACTAAGGAGACAATAAAGGGTATGCAAGACCTGGCTGCATCAAGATTAAGGGATCAAAGGGCCTGGAATGAGATATTCCGAAGTGCAACTGAACTTGGAATGGAGCCAAAAATCCACTATCTGGAAAAGCTGAGACTTCTTTTTCAGGAAAAAGATGGACATTTAAAAAAATGGAAGAATTCCAAAAATTCCTGATGAAAAGATCCGAGCTAAATAGCAAATTCAGGAATCAAACATGTGGAGACATGAAAAGGTAAAAAAAAAAACGGGGCGGGGAGTAAAGAAAAAAAATTACTATCCAATAAGATGAAACTATATATCTCAGCATGGGAACAAGATTATCATAACTCTTAAGAATTGTAATTGTAATGGAGAGAATATACCTAGGCAGAAGTGATGTAAACTCCTGACTTATCCATGAGACTGCTATCCAATGTGATGAAATTGGCTATAACCGTACTTGTCAGAAAGACTATAATAACTTTCAAGAATTGTAACTCTATTAGATAGAATATACTTAGCCAGAAGTGATGGATACTCAGAGTTTTCTATGACTCAGAATGATTTAAAAACACCTTCTCCTTAAAAAGGGGGGACAAGAAGGAGATGGGAAGATGGAGGGGATTGAATGGTGTAAATCTCATTACACTAAGAGGTACAAAAGACCTAGGGTAATAGAGGGGATGAAGGGAGGAGAAGAGAAACACTTGAATCATCCTCTCATCAGACTTGACTTAAAGTTACCTTACACATATACTCAGTTAATTTAAAAAAAATCTTACCTTTCAAGTATTTAAAGGGGAAAAGTGGAAGGGGGGAATGGAGACAGATGAGGGGGGAGAGAAAGGGGAAATAACAGAAAAAATGGGAAGGAAAAAAGGAAAATTGAAAAGGGTAAAGAAAGGAGATGGCCTGGATATAGGAAGGAAAACACACTGAAGGGGGTGGGTATTTAGAAACAAAACATTGGGGAATGTGGATATAGAGAGTAAAAAGTGGAAAAATACAAACAGAAGGAAGCAAATAGCAGAGTGGTTTAAGAACAAGTTTCCTACAATATTCTTCTTACAAGAAACTCATTTGAAGGAGAAAGAACTATATAGTGTAAAGGCAAAAAGTTGGAGCAAGATATATTTTGTTTCAAATGAAGTGAAAAAAGTAAGGGTAGCAATCTTTATCTCATACAAAGCAGGTGTAAAAATATATAACATTAAATGAGATAAGGAAGGAACCTAAATATACACACACACACACACACACACACACACACGCACACACACACACACACACATATATATGTATATATTTAATTTTTGCAAGGCAATGGGGTTAAGTGGCTTGCCCAACGTCACACAGCTGGGTAATTATTAAGTGTCTGAGGCCAGATTTGAATTCAGGTACTCCTGACCCCAGGAACTGTGTTCTATCCACTACACCACCTAGAAGGAAGGAGACTATATCCTCCTAAAAGTTACCATAGACAATAAAATTACTTCAAGATTGAATATATAAGCACCCACTCGGATAGCATCCAAATTCTTAGAGGAGAAGGTGAAAGAACTACAGGAAAAAATAGAGAGCAAAACTCTACTAGTGGAGACCTCAACCTACTACTCTCAGATTTAGATAAATTGAATAACAAAATAAACAAAAAAGAAGTTAAGTAGGTAAATAGATTGTTAGAAAAACTAGATATGATAGACTTATGGAAGAAATTGAATGTGGATAGAAAGGAATATACCTTTTTCTCTGCAGTACATGACATATATACAAAAATTGACCACGTACTAGTGCATAAAATCCTAATGATCAACTGCAGAAAGGCAGAAATAGTGAATACATCTTTCTCAGATCACAATGCAATAAACATCAAATGCAATATTGAATCAGGGAGATATAGACCCAGTACTAATTGGAAACTGAATAACCTCATTTTAAAGAATGAGTGGATAAAACAGCAAATAGATAATGACAATATTGAAACAACATACCAAAACCTATGGGATTCACTCAAAACAGCTTTCAGGGTATATAGAATATCTTTAAATGCTTACATGAATAAATTAGAGAAAGAGGAAATCAATGAACTAAATATGAAACAAAAAAATTAGAGAAAGAATAAATTTAAAAAACCCAATTAAATGCCAAATTAGAAATTTTAAAAATTAAAGGAGAAATTAATAAAATTGAAATCAAAAAGCCTATTGAAATACTAGATAAAACCATTGTTGGTTTTATGAAAAAAAACAATAAAATTGATAAACCTCTGGTCAAATTGATTAGCAAAAGAAAGAAGAAAACCAAATTATAAGTATCATAAATGAAAAAGTGACCACACCACCAAAGTAATAATTCAGAATTATTTTGTGGAACTCTATGCCAATAAATCTGACAATCTAAGTGAAATTGATCAATATTTAGAAAAATATAACAGTCCAGGTTAAATGAAGAAGAGATTAAATACCTAAGCAACCCTATCCCAGAAAAAGTAATTCAACAAAACATCTTTGAACTCCATAAGAAAAAATCTCCTGGAACTGATGGATTCACAAGTAAACTCTATCAAACAATTAAGGAACACTTGGTTCCAGGACTATATCAAATCTTTGGAAATATATGGGAAGATGGAATTCTGTCTAACTCTTTCTATGAAACCAATATGGTGCTGATACATAAACCAGGAAGAGTTGAAAAAGAGAGAAAATTATAGCCTTATGTCCCTGACGAATATAGATGAAAAATCTTAACAAAATGATAACAGCAAGTTATCACTATGATAATACAATTTGACCAAGTAAGATCCATCCCAGGAATTCAGGGTTTGTTCAATATTAGGAAAATTGTAAGCATAATTAATTATATCAACAACAAACCTTCAAAAAATTATATGCTCTTATCAATAGATGTTGCAAAAGCTTTTGACAAAATACAGCACCCATTCCTACTAAAAACAGTAGAGAGTGTAGGAATGAATGGACAGCCCCTTAGAATAATAAGCAGTATCTATCTGAAACCAACAAAAAGCATTATATTCAATGGGGATAAGCTACAGTCATTCACAGTAAGATCAGGGGTGAAACACGAATGCCCATTATTACCACTACTATTCAATATCGTATTAGAAATGTTAGCTTCATCAATTTCAGAGGAAAAAGGAATTGAAAGAATTAGAAATGGGAAGGAAGAAAACAAAACTCTCATTCTTTATAGATGACATGATGGTATACCTAAAGGATCCAAAGAAATCATCCAAAAAAGTACTGTAAACAATTAGCAACTTTAGCAAAGTTGCAGGTAATAAAGTAAAACCTCATAAATCCTCAACATTTCTATATATGACTAGCAAGATACAACAGGAAGAGCTAGAAAGACAACCCATTCAAAGTAACCACAGACAATATAAAATACCTGGGAGTCTCTTTGCCAAGGCAGACACAGAAACATTTTGAAAACAATTACAAAATACTTCTCACACAAATTAAATCAGATTTAAATAACTGGGCAAACATCAACTGCTCATGAATAGGTCAAGCTAATATAATAAAAATGACAATTCTACCAAAACTAAACTACCTATTCAGTGCCCTACCAATCAAAATTCCAAGAAATTAATTTAATGAGTTTGAAAAATTTGTAAGTAAATTCATATCAAGAAATAAAAAGTCAAGAATTTCCAGTGATTTAATGAAAATAAGTGCAAAAGAAGGTGGCTTAGCCCTACCTGATCTAAAATTATATTATAAAGCAACAGTCATAAAAACTATCTGTTATTGGCTAAGATATAGTGGAATAGACTAGGTGCAGTAGCAGGAAAGGATTATAGTAATCTGTTATTTGATAAACCCAAAGAGTCCAGCTATTGGGATAAAAACTCTCTCTTTGATAAAAATTGCCGGGAAAATTGGAAGTTAATATGGAAGAAACTTAGATTAGACCAACACCTAACACCCTATACCAAGATGCAGGATTTAGACATAATAAAACAATACTATAAGCAGACTAGAAGATCAAGGAATAGTTTACCTGTCAGATCTATGGAAAGGGAACCAGTCTATGACTAAGAAAGAGATGGAGAACATCACTCAGAACAAACTAGATGGTTTTGTTTACATTAAATTAAAAAGCGTCTTCACAGACAAAACCATTGTAAACAAGATCAAAAGTAATGTAGTAAACTGGGAAACAATATAACCAATGTTTCTGAGAAAGAACTCATTTCTAAAATATACAGAAAACTGAGCCAAATTTTTAAAAAATCTATTCCCCAATTGACAAATTGTCAAAGGATATGCAAAGGCAATATATAGATTGCGGATATCAAAGCAATCCATATTCATCTGGAAAAATATTTCTCTAAATCATTACTTAATAGGGAATTGCAAATTTAAGCTTCTCTGAGGTACCACCCCACACCTCTCAGATGGGCCAATATGACCAGAAAGGATGATCAATTTTGGAAGTATTGTGGGAAATCTGGAACACAATTACTTTGCTGGTGGAGCTGTGAACTCATCCAGCATTTCTGGAGAGAAATTTGGAACTATGCCCAAAGGGCAGCAAAAATGTGTATACCCTTTAATCTGACAATATCACTAATTGGTCTATACCCTGAAGAGATGATGAAAAAGGGTTAAAACATCACTTGCGCAAAAATATTGAAACAGCCTTGTTTGTGGTAGCAAAGAACTGGAAATCAAGTAAATGTCCCTCAAATGGGGAATGGCTTAGTAAACTTTGGTATATGGATGTCATGGAATGCTATTATTCTACCAGAAACCAGGAAGGATGAGAATTCATGGAAGCCTGCAGGGATTTGTATGAACTGATGCTGAGTGAGATAAGCAGAACCAGAAAAACACTGAACATCCTAACAGCAACATGGGGGTGATGATCAACCTTGATGGACTTGCTCATTCCATCAGTACCAATTTGGGGCCATCTGCAATGGAGAATACCATCTGTATCCAGAGAAAGAATTGTGGAATTTGAATGAAGACCAAGGACTATTAACTTTAATTTAGAGAAAAAAGAAGCTTAATATCCTATTGTCTGATCTTGCTAACTCTTCCTTTAGGATATGATTTCTCTCTCATCTCATTCAATTTGGATCAATGTATACCATGGAAAAAATGTAAAGATTGACAAATTGCCTTCTGTTATGGGTGGGGGGGAGGGAGTAAGATTAGCGGAAAATTGTAAAACTCAAAATAAACAAAATCTTTCAATATAAGAAAAATGGGAAAATTCTCATATATTCCAGAATATTCATAGCAGCTCTTGTTATAGTGGCAAAGAATTGGAAATTTAGGGGATGCTCATCAATTGGGGAATGACTGAACAATTTTCTGTAACTAAATGTAAAGGGAATACTACTGTTCTAAAGGATAACATTAATGTTCATACCCTAGAGAAGTATGAAATGATTTCCAGGAACTGATGCTGAGCAAAGGGAACAGAACCATGAGAACACTGTACACATTGTGAGTTGATGAACTTTGATGGATGCAACTCCACTCAGAAGCTCAGAGAGCTAGTACAAGTGTAGGAGACCTGCTAAGGACAATGCTATACACATACAGAGGGACAAACAAACCAAAACAAAAAGCACAACCCTACAAAAAATGAATGTATACTACATTTATTTTTTAATTTCTTGTATTTTTCTTTCCTTTCTCTTTGTTTTCTTCCTTTTCCCTTAATCCTTATTTCTCATATAGAAAATGACTAATCTGTAAACATGTTAAACATAACTGTGTATGTAAAATATTCACTAGACTGTTCTCCATTGTTGGAGGTGCATGGGAAGGGAAGGAAGAACCTGTGTGCTCTCTATTGTCTATCATTCTCTGTGTATCTGTCTCAACAGCTTCATCAGTTGCCTGTTGCTCCAAGACAAGATAAATGAGAAAATGGTCTGGGTGTTGTCTTCTGTTTCTTGGGATCCATGGGTCTTACTCTTTCTCTTTCAATGCCATCAAAGTCCAACTGGAAGACAAAGTTAAGGCTACTGGTGGTAGCTTGTAATGCAATACGTGACCATGATGTCTATGATGTATTACCGAGCTCTTAAGCATTCTACCACACCTTCTTTAGCTGTTCTCATTGCCACTGGAACAAATTGTTATTTGCCCATTCTACTGGGGGATGTCTTCATATCCTTGGTGTAGACATCTCCTTAAATAACTGAAGTTTTGACACCACTCAGTTTACTCTCAACCTGATAAAGGGAGTCATTCTTTACCAGGGTATGACCACTGTTGAAAGTCACAGTTTTGAAACCCCCTAGGTTAGATTTAGGAGAATCAAGAACACATCGTTTCTGAAAGGTGGGAAATAATTCTAACTCTAGAGGTACTAGTCTTCCCTGAATATACTTTTCATATTCACACACATAGATATGCATAGACATATATATGTGTATATAATATATAAATATGTAGAGAGAGAGAAAGAGAGATTTAATATATAAAGCTATATTTGAATATTTTAATAAATTCATATATGTATACACACACATATATATATACATATATATATATATATATATATATATATATATATATATATATATATATATATATGTAATTCTTTACTGCTTGCAAAGAGGACTGCCTCGGAGAGCTATGGCCAGAGACCAGATCCTTTTCCAAGATCATTTTATATCAAATTTCTAACCTGAGTAGCCTTCCAAACAATTAAAAATATTTGACATCCAAGGGAAAGGAAACTGAAGGAGAAATAGGCAGCAATTGCAAGCAATTCTGGTCCTACTGCTATTAAAATGCTGAGAAATGACCAGGTAGATTGTCATTAAAGTGTTGATTTCTTTCCATATCTAGATACGGAGGCCATTTTATGAAATAGAAATAAACAATTAGGATGTTTTATGAAATAGTTATTTAATAACAGTTATGTCCCACTATACAAAATTAATTGGAATAGTTCTCATTTTAAGTTGGACACTGAAAGTAATTCATTCTACCAATGTTTCCATCTCCTTGTCATTCATTTGTTTTTGCATCTGTACCATAGCTTGCCTGATATAAATATGTCTCCTTCAATCATATGTTTGAGTTGTTTTAAACATTGTAGCTGATAGGGGCTTTTTTGAGTATTTTTAATAGTTTAAAATAATATTTTTACCATGGTAAAAGCAACTATAGCTATAAAACTTTGGTATTTTTAAAACTTTTGGTCCTTTGATTTTTATGTAGTTGGGATTAATTTTAGTATATATATATATATATATATATATATATATATATATATATATATATATATATATATACTTTTTTAAATCAAAAGGACCTAAACAGCACAGCTCAGAAATGAGCAGTTTTTTATCATGCAGTGAATGCATCATTACAGGAATAAATAAGTATTTAAAATGTACCTTCCCTGAGTTACTATGAATGGTTAAAAAGAAAGAAAATTTTACCTCATCTTTCTTCTTTATAAACAGTTCAGTGCAGTTTATCTAGAGATATAGTTTCAAAAAATACTATTGTTTCTAGTAAACGGTGGGAAGGATTTTTCTTAAATGGTTAGTCCTTAATTAGTTATGGAATGGGCCAAATGAGAAAGTTTGTTCTCTTAAATAAAGAGGATCATGGACAAGTTGCTCAAATTACTTGAGAGAAATGATTATTTCTCTCATTAATAGTCACTTAAGAGTTCTGGAGCAAATTAATGAGTGCACTTTTTATAGATGTGAATGTTAATATACATAAATATGTTCATGTATGTGTATATGCATTATGAATACATAAATATATATATTCAAAAAAGGTGTTAACAACAAAGATTGCCTTTTAGTCATATAAGTCTTGTCTCACTCTTCATGAGTCTATTTGGGGATTTCTTTTGAAAAAGTGTGTACTGTTTGAGATTTCCTTTACAATTGAATTTATAGATGAGGAAATGGAGGATAACAGGGTTAAGTGACTTGCCCAGGTTCACACAAGTGTAAGTGAGTGAATTCACATTCATATAAGTGATCGAGGAGAAAAATGAATTAAGTTTTCTTGACTCTAGGCTGGGTGATCTCTCCACGTATCTTCCAGTCCCTCGTGGTCATGAAACAAAGTACGAGACTAGACAAACACGTTTGCAAAAGGTACTCATCACTCTTGGGGAGATCACTAATTTATACAATAAGCTATCCCAATTGCTATGGTAGGTCCTTAGTACAAAGAAAATATAAATAGAAAGAAAAAAAGACCCTCTACCATCAAAAAGTCTATCTTCTATTTGGGTATATAGGAAATACAGTCATATAAGTACCAAATATATAAACATTAATATGTAGAAAGTGTAAGTATTAGCAGGGACTGCTAATAAGTATTGGAGGGATTAGGAAAGGCTTACAGCAAAAGGTGTTCTTTGACAAAGCCATGATGGTAATTTGAGATGGTACAGTGTATGGAGAAGAGTAATATTCATTTAATATGAAAAAAGAGAGTGAAACTTTGAAGGTCTTTAAATTTCAAACCAAGAATTTGCATTTGTAAATTGCCTACCCTGTTTTAAAAATATCTTTGGGGGCAGTGAGCTGGTGCTGTGAATACAGCACAGACTCTGAAGTCAAGAGTACCTGAGTTAAAATGCTCACACACATAATAATTACTTAGCTACATGACCTGAGACAAGTCACTTAACTGCATTACCTTGTAGGGAAAAAGGAAATTAAATGAATTTTTAAAAAATTCTTTGAAGTTCTACCTATTCATTCAAAATTAAGAAAAATTAATATTCTACCTTTCAAACCCTAATAAATTGCTCAGCACTAAAAGCTATTAAAATATTGGAAGCCTAATAGTTTGATAAAAATATAATGAAGAATTTTATGATATATTTAAAATAGGAGAATTTCATTTTTTAAAATTATTTTTTATCCATATGCATATGTATATTTTAAGTTACAAAATTTCCTTCCACCCTCCTTATCCAAACCCTCAGTGGTGAACAATCAGGTTAGCGTTATACATACATATATATATATATATATATATATATATATATATATATATATATATATATATACATAAATATGTATATTTTTTATTTTTTAATGTTATTTTATTTTCTCTAAATTACAAAGATAGTTTTCACATTTATCTTTTTGTAAGCTTTTGATTTTCACATTTTTCTACCTCTCTCCCTTCCTCTCTCCTCTCCATATCAGTGAGTAATCTGATGTACATACATATTTTCAATGAACATGTTTACAGATTAGTCATTTTTGGTATCAAGAATTAGGAATAAAGGAAAGAGATAAACAAATAATAATTATTATAAAGTGCTCATCAGATTCAGAAGGGTTGTTTTTTGTTTTGTTTTGTTTTGTTTTCTTCTTGGTGGGGATAACATTGCCCATGGAAGGTCTAATACTGTTGGTGTAGCTGTCTGAACTATTAAGAGGACCTATTTCCATCAAGGTTGATCATCTCACAATACTGTTAATGTTTACATTGTTCTCTTGATTCTACTCCCTTCATTCAGCATCAGATCCTGTAAGTCATTCAGTGCTTCTCTAGAGTCCAATCACTTATGGTCTATAAGACCAATAATATTCCAAAGTATTCATGTACCATAATTTGTTTAGCCATTCCCAAGTGATGGGCATCCCCTCAATTTCCAATTACTTGACAGTACAAAAAAGTGCTGCTATGAATATTTTGGAACATGTGGAACTTTTCCCATTTATCATAATTTCTTCTGGATATAGAGCTAGATTTGGCTCCTTAGCATAGTTCCGTATTGCTCTCCAGAATGATTGGAACCATTCACAACTCCACCAGCAATGCATCAATGTCCTAATCTTCCCACAATATCTCTAACATTTATAATTTTCCCCTTTTCTCATCTTGTCTTTTGATTTTTTTGCAAGGCAATGGAGTTAAGGGACTTGCCCAAAGTCACACAGCCAAGTGATTATTAAGTGTCTGAGGCCTAATTTGAACTCAGGTCCTACTGTCTCCAGGGTCTGCTCTATTCACTGCACCACCTAGGTGCCCCACCCCCTTTTTGTCATTTTAACTAATCTGATATGTATGAGGTGATACCTCATTTGCATTTCTCTATTGTTCATATGGTTATTTATAACTTTCATTTTTTTTTCAATTTAAAACTGTCTATTTATATCCACTGACCATTTATCAGTTGGCTAATAACTTGTAACCTTATAAATTTCATGCAATACTCTATATTTTTAGAACTGAGACCATTATCCCAACTTTCAGTTGCAAAGATTGTTTCTCAATTTTCTGCTTTCCAAATAATTTTGGCAGCATTTATATATTTAGTGCAAAATCTTTTAATTTAATATAGTCAAAATCATTCATTTTGCAAATAAGAATGAACTCTAAATCTTGGTAAGTCTTAAATTTATCACCTTTCCATGGATATGGTAGAAATTTTCTTGACCTATCAATTTATCTATAGTATTGCCACTTATATCAAAATCCTGTGCCCATTTCCAGTTTCCCGAAAAAATTTTGTCAAAAAGTGAGTTCTTATTCCAGAAGCTGATGTCTTTGGGTTTGTCAGTCAATAGTTCTAGTTGTTTATTGTGGTTCCCTTTAACCCTATCCTAATCCACCAATCAATTCCTCTATTTCTTAATTAGTACCAGGAAGTTTTGATGACTGCTGTTTTAGAGTATGGTTTTAGATAGGGTAAAGCTAGGTCACCTTCCTTTACACTTTTTTTCCCATCAGTTCTCTTCAGGTCATAGACTCAGTAGTAGTAGTATTGCTGGATAAAAGAGCATTGACATTTTTGTTGCCCTTTGGGCACAGTTCCAGATTGCTCTCCATAAAGGTTGGATGAGTTCACAGCTCCACCAACAATGTATTAACGTCCCAGTTATCCCACAACCCTTTCAACAATGATAACTGACATTTCTGGTCATATTAGCAAGTCTGAAAGTTGTGAGGTGCTGTAATGTGCATTTCTCTAATAAGTAATGATTTAGAGCAATTTTTCATATGATTGTGGATTACTTTGATTTCCTCAGCTGTAAATTGTCAATTGGGGGATGGCTTTTTAAAAAAAAATAATTGACTCAGTTCTGTGTATATATCAGAAATGAGTCCATTGTCAAAATTATTAGTTGTAAAGATTGTTTCACAGTTTACTACATTTACTACATTTCTTTTGATCTTTGTTACAGTGTCTGTGCAAAACCTTTTAAATTTAATATTATCAAAATCATCTAGTTTGTTTTTAGTGATATTTTCCATCTCTTTCTTATTTATAAACTGCTTCCCTTTCCATAGATCTGACAGGTAAACTACTTGAGCTTATATTGCTTTTTTATGTCTAAATCCTGTATCAATATTGATTTTATCTTGGAATGTGGTGTGAGGTGTTGGTCTAATCTAAGGTTCTTCCATACTAACTTCCAGTTTTCCCAGCAGTTTTTAGTGAAGAGAGAAATTTTAACCCAATAGTTGGATTCTTTGGATTTAGCAAACAGTAGATTACTATAATCTTTTCCTGTTATTGCACCTAATTTATTTCACTGGTCCACCATTCTATTTCTTAGCCAATACTAGTCAATTTTTGATGACTGGTGCTTTCTAATATAATTTTAGATCTGGTAGGGCTAAGCCACCTTCTTTTGTACTTTTTTTCCATTGAAACCCTGGAAAGTCTTGACTTTTTCTTTCTCCATGTGAATTTACTTACAACATTTTCCAACTCATTAAAGTAGGTTTTTGGAATTTTGATTGATAGGGCAATAAACAGGTAGTTTAATTTTAGTAAAATTGCCATTTTTATTATATTAGCTTGACCTATCCATGAGCAGTTTGATGTTAAAATTTGATTTAATTTGTGTGATAAGTGTTTTATAATTGTTTTCAAAAAGTTTCTGAGTCTGCTTTGTCAAATAGACTTCGAGGTATTTTATATTGTCTGAGGTTATTTTGAATGGGATTTCTCTTTCTATCTCTTCTTTCTGTATCTTGTTAGTCATATATTGAAAGGTTGATGATTTGTGAGGGTTTATTTTATAACCTGAATCTTTGCTAAAGTTGCCAATTGTTTCCAGTAGTTCTTTGAATGATTTCTTGGGATTCTCTAGGTATACCATCATATCATCTGCAAAAAAGTGAGAGTTTTGTCTCTTCCTTTCCAATTCTAATTTCTTCAGTTTCTTTTTCTTCTTTTATTGTTAAAGCTAACACTAATAAAACAACACTGAATAGTAGTGGTGATAATGGGCATCTTTGTTTCACAGCTGATCTTATTGGGAATGCCTCTTGCCTCATTGAATATAATGCTTGTTGATGGTTTTAGTTGATACTGTTTATTATTCTAAGGAACAATCCATTTATTTCAACACTTTCTAGTGTTTTTTGGGATGTGTGCTGTATTTTGTCAAAAACTTTTTCAGCATTTATTGATATAATCATATAATTTCTGAATGGTTTGTTGTTGATATAATTAATTATACTAATAGTTTTCTTAATATTGAACCAACCCTGAATTCCTGCGATAAATCCTACTTGGTCATAATGTATTATCCTAGTGATAACTTGTTGTAATCATTTTGCTAATATTTTATTTAAGATTTTTGCATCTATATTCATCAGCAAGATAGATCTATAGCTTTCTTTCTGTGTTTTAATTCTTCCTGGTTTAGGTATCAGCACCATATTGGTGTCAAAGAAAGAGTTAGGCAGAGTTCTGCCTTCATGCATTTTTCCAAAGACTTTATATAGGATTGGAACCAATTGTTCCTTAAAAGTTTGGTAGAGAGATGGCTAGGTGACACAGTGGATAGGGAATTGGCCCTGGAGTCAGGAGTACATGAGTTCACATCTGACCTCATACACTTAGTAATTACCTAGCTGTGTGGCCTTGGGCAAGCCACTTAACCCCATTGCCTTGTCAAAAAAAAAGTTTGGTGGAATTCTCTTGTGAATCCATCAGGCTTGTTCTTAGGGAGTTCAGTAATGGCTTATTAAATTTCTTTTTCTGAGATAGGGTTGTTTAGTTATTTAATCTCCTCTTCATTTAACTTGGGAAAATTATATTTATGTAAATAGTCATCCATTTCACTTATATTGTCAAATTGGCATAGAACTGGGCAAAATAATTTTGAATTATTACTTTAATTTTCTCCTCATTAGTTGTGAGTTCACCTTTTTCATTTATGCTACTAGCAATTTGATTTTCTTCTCCTTTTTTAAATCAAATTAACCAGAGGTTTATCAATTTTATTGTTTTTTCATGAAACTATATCTTAGTTTTATGTATTAATTCAATAATCTTTTTATTTTCTTTTTCATTAATTTCTCCTTTAATTCTTAGAATTTCTAATTTGGTTTTTAATTGGGGTTTTTAAATTTGTTCTTTCTCTATTTTTTTAGTTGCATATTTATTTCCTTGATTTCCTCTTTCTGTAATTTATTCATATATGCATTTAAAGATATATAATATAGCCCCTGACAGTTGCTTTGAGTGAATCTCATAGCTTTTTGTATGTTGTTTCATTATTGTCATTATCTAGGACAAAGTAATAATTTTTTTCTCTAATTTGTTGTTCGATCTACTCTTTCTATAAAATGGGGTTATTCAATTTCAAATTAGTTCTTGGTCTATATTACTGTGGCCCAATATTGCATATGATATTTATTGCATTATGATCTGAGAAAGATGTATTCATTATTTCTGCCTTTCTGCCATTTATGATTAGGTTTCTGGAATTCAAAGAAAACAAATTAGTTAGCATTCAGAACAGAAATGGGAGAGTATTCCAGACATATGGGATAGCAAAAGACAATGTCTAAAGTTGAGAGACAGAATGTTTTCTTTTTAGAACAGACTGAAAACTTCAGCACTTAAAGAGTTTATATTGGGTAGAGAAGTATAAGAAGACTGGAAAGAGAGGTGGGGCTAAGGTGGAAAGACATTTGGCATAATCATGACCATATAAAATACATCATTCTGTATTTGATCTTCAAGATAATAAGGAGTTTCTTGAGTGTGAAGAGAGCTATAATCATCCGATGTGTTTTATGAAAATGATATTAGTCATTGAATGAAAATTGAATTTGAAATTAAACTATTATGCTTCTATAAATGATCATAAATGTTGGACTCTAGAGAAGCATGGAATGACTTATCAGATATGAAGCTGAATGAAGGGAGTAGAGTCGAGAGAATAAGGTATATATTAACAACATCATGAGATGAATAATCTTGAAAGAAGCAACTCCTCTTGATAGTCCAGACAGCTAGGACAACTGCATTATACTGGTACTATCCACAAACAAAGGAAGAAAAACAAAACAGAATACATAGAAAAAAAACACCCCTACTGAATCTGATGAACACTTTATGAAAATTAACTCTTATGTATCTCTCTCCCTTAATGCTAATTCCTCATGCCAAAAATTACTAATTGGTAAATATTTTTAACAGAATTTATGTAAAATGCTAACCTGACTCTTCCCTACTGAGGTCAGAGGGAAGGGTGGAGGGAAATTTTGTAACTTGGAAATATGTATGTACAAACAGATGAATATTTAAAAAAAGAAAAGCTAAAGAAAGAAATAATTAATAGGGGTGGCTAGGTGGCATAGTGGAGGTGCGGCTAGGTGGCACAGTGGATAAAGCACTGGCCCTGGAGTCAGGAGTACCTGGGTTCAAATCTGCTCTCAGACACTTAATAATTACCTAGCTGTGTGGCCTTGGGCAAACCACTTAACCCCATTTGCCTTGCAAAAAAAAAACCTAAAGAAAAAGAAAGAATTAATGAATCAAACAACAAATCATAGAAAAAATACATTCGACCAAGACAATGCAATAACAAGACAACATACCAAAACTGATGGGATTAAACAAAAGCACTTATTAAGAGATGTATTATATCTCTAAATACTTGCATGAATCAAAAAGAGAAAGAAAAGATCATTAAACTGAGTAAACAAATTAAAAAGTCAGAGAAAGAATTAATAAAAAAATCCCCAATAAAATTCCAAATTAGAAATTCTGAAAACAAAAGATAGAATTAATAAAATTGAAAGCAATAAAAATTATTGTACTACTAAACAAAAGCAAAAGTTTATTTTATTATTTTTATTTTAGGTTTTTGCAAGGCAAATGGGGTTAAGTGGCTTGCCCAAGGCCACACAGCTAGGTAATTATTAAGTGTCTGAAACCAGATTTGTAACCAGGTACTCCTGACGCCAGGGCGAGTGCTTTATCCACTGTGCCACCTAGCCACTCCAAGAGTTTATTTCATTAAAAAAGCAATAAAATAGACTAAATGAAAGTTAATTTGATTTAAAAAAGAAAGAAGAAAACCAAGTTACTAGTAACAAAAATGAAAAAAAGGTGAATTCACCACCAATGAGGAAATTAAAGTATTAATTCAGAACTACTTTGCCCCACTGTCTGTCATTCAATTTGACAATCTATGTGATGTGGATGAATATTTAAAAAATATTAATTGTCCAGGTTAAAAGAAGGCAAAAAATCAATACTTAAATAACACTTTCTCAGAAAAAGAAATTCAAAAAGTTATCAATAAACTGCCTAAGAAAAAATCTCCAGGATCAGGAACAAATGATTCCAATTCTAAAAAAATTATTTAAAAAAATAGGTGAAGAAGGAGGTCTGCCAAAATCCTTTTATGACACCACTATGGTGCTGATACTTAGGTATAGACTCATTTCCCTAATGAACATGGATACAAAAATGTTAAATAAAATATTGGCAAAATTATTTCAGCAAGTAGAGTAATTCACTATGATCAAGTAGGATTTATACCTGGACTGCAGGGTTGGTTCAATACCAGGAAAACTATCAGCATAATTAACCATATCAATAACAAGCCAAGTTAATCACATGATTATTTCACTAGATACTGAAAAAAACATCAGACAAAATACAGCACCCATTCCTACTGAAAACTCTAGAGGGCATAGGAATAAATAGAAATTTCCTCAAAATTATAAGCAATATCTATCTGAAACCATCAACAAGCATTATATATGTAATAGGTATATGTTAAAGTATTGCCAATAAGATCAGGGGCAAAACAGGGATGTTCATTATCACCACTACTATTCAATATTGTATTAGAAATATTAGTTTTAGTAATAAGAGTAGAAAAAGAAATTGAAGGAATTAGAATTGGTAATGAAGAAACAAAACTTTTACTCCTTGCAGATGAAATGATGATATACCTAGAGAACCCTAGAAAATTTATCTAAAAACTACTGGAAACAAAGGAGTAACTTTATCAAAGTCACAGGATATAAAATAAATCCACTTATATCCTCAACATTTCTATATCATACTAGCAAGATACCAGAAAAGAAAAAGAAAGAAAGAGAAATCCCATTTAAAATAACAACAGGCAACATAAAATACATGGGAATGCATCTATCTACCTAGGCAGATTCAGAAACTCTATGAAAAAAATGATTTTATACAAATAAAATCAGATCTAAATAAGTGGGCAAATGTCAATTGCTCATGGGTAGGCTAATCTAATATCTTAAAAATGACTTTTCTACCTAAGTTAAATTACATATTTAGTACCATACTAATCAAAATTCTAAAACATCAATTTAGCAAGCTAGAAAAATAGTATGTACATTCATATGGAGGAACAAATGGTCAAGAATATCTGGAGAAATATTAATAAGCTGAATATGAAGGAGGCCTAACCATATCAGATCTAAAAATTATATTATAAGCCTTAAATCACCAAAATTTTTTGATGCTGATTAAGAAATAGTGTGTTGGATCAATAGAATAGATTAGGTACAAAAGAGAGCAGTAAATGACTATAGTGATCTGCTGTTTGATAAACTCAAAGATTCCTGTTTCTGGGACTCTTTAATAAAAATTACTGGAAACAATTGAAGAAAGTAAGGAAGAAACAAGAAATAAACCAACATCTCACACACTATAGAAAGATAAAGTCAAAACAGGTGCAGAATTTAGACACAAAAGGTAATATTATGAGAACAAGAAATGGTATACCTAAAGAAAATAAGGAAATGGGAATAATTTATGATAAAAAAAGAAATAGAAACATCACAAAAAAATTTGGATAATTTTAATTGCATTAAATTTAAAAGTTTCTACATAGACAAAACCATTGAAATCAGGATTAAAAGGAATGCAGTAATTTGTTAAACAAGTTTTTACCAATAGTTTTCTATTGAAGAATTTATATAAAATATGTAGAGAACTGAGTCAAAATTTTAAAATGAATCATTCCCCAATGGATAAAATGTCAAAGAGTATGGAAAGGTAATTTTCAGATGAAGAAATCAAAATTATCTATAGTCATAGATTATTATTGATTGGAGAAATTAAAATAAAAACATCTCTCAGGTACACTCTCAAAGCATTCAGATAGGTCATTATGACTAGAAAGGAAAATAATAAACTTTGAAGGGGATATGAGGAAACAGGGACACTAACGCATTGTTCATGGAGTTGGGAACTGATCCAACCTTTCTGGAGAGTAAATTGGAATTATGTTCATATGGCATAAAAATGTGCATATCCACCTCAAAAATACTACTACTGAGTCAGTATCCTGAAGAGATTATGAAAAAGGGTAAAATCCCACAATTTCAAAAAATATTTAGAGCATTTTTTTAGTGACAAAGAATTGGAAATTGGAGAGGAAATTGAAGGGAATGGTTGGAAAAATGGTGGTATATGCATGTGATGTAATACTATTATTCTATAAGAAATCTTTAGGAACAGGATTTCTGAAATTCCAGGACTCACATGAATCATTGCTGAGTGAAATGAGCAGAACCAGAAAAAACATTACACACAGTAATAACAACATGGAGTGATGACAAACTATGAAGGATTTGCTCATTTTAGCACTACAATAATCAAAGATAATTTTAAGGGACTTGTGATGAAAAGCACCATCCATATGTAGAGAAGTAACTGGGGACTTTAAATGAAGACTAAATTTTAATAGCTTCTATTTTTTACAAGTTGTCCTTTTGATGTCCCTAATTATTTTTCTTCCTTTTGGATCTGATTCTTCTCTGCCAACACATTCATTTTCTATGTTTAGCATAGTTGCAAATGTAGAGATTTCAGGGTTCTTTCTATCAGAGGAAGAGGGAGAGAAGGGAGGAAGAAAGAAAAATTTAAAACTCAAAACCTTGCAAAAAGTGATTGGGAGAAATTATCATTGTATGTACTTAGAGAACCAAATTAAATATCTATATAAAAATAAATAATAGTTTCTTTTATTTAACAACTGTCTTTATTCTCTCTCTCTCCCATCTCACCTTTACCTACCCACTGAGGAATAGATAGATATAGATATAGATATAGATATAGATATAGATATAGATATAGATATAGATATAGATATAGATATAGATATAGATGTAGATGTAGATGTAGATGTAGATGTAGATGTAGATGTAGATGTAGATGTAGATGTAGATATAGATATAGATATAGATAGATAGATACAGATATATGAATTAGAAAAAATATATATAAAATCTAATTCATGTAGTATTCATATTCAAAAGATATATGACTCAGTTTGCACTCTGAGATAACACCAAATCAAGAATTATTTTCCTTAAAATTAAATAATAATAAATAGAAAATAAATAATTAAATAATAAATATTCTTCCATTATATTTATATAAATTATACTGTTTACATTCACTTTACATCAGCTTATACAAGTCTTTCCCATTTCATCTAAAATCATTTATTTCATCAAGTCTTGTAGTCCAATAATATTATATTTATATAACATAATTTTCTGTCTTTCCCCAAATGATGAGAAAATCCATTAGTTTCCATGCCAATATATTCATATCATCCTTTTTGTCCAAGTCATATATTTTATTAGATCTTATATTGGTATTATAAGATGATATAATATTCTACCATGCTGCTCTCCAGTTTTTACAGCACTTTTTGTTGAACAGTTAGAAAACATATTCTTAAGAGACTGGAGCAATTTGGACAATTTTTCTTTCCTATACTTTTGAAAAGTTCCAACATACAAGATTACACAAGTCATACAAGTCAGTTGTACACTAATTATTTTAGAATGTGTTTTTATTCTTTTTTCCATCTCACCTTTCCTCATCCAATGGGCAAAATATATGTATGCATATATACGTATTTGTATGTATATATATATATATATATATGTATGAATATATATATATGTGTGTATATATATATATATATATATACACGTATATATTCATCATCGTTAAATCTAATTCCTGTAGTAGCCATATTCAAAAATGTATAACTCAATTTCTATAAAACATCATATATATATATATATATATATATATATATATATATATATATATATCAGTAATCATGCCTTTCCATCATTATAAAAAAAATGCCTTCTCCATGTGACCAAAGTAAACTAGGGTAATTACACTATCATGATCTTAGTTTAACTCCAGAGACTTTTTAATAAAAAGTACATATTGCAATAGAATGTTGAGCTTGAAGTCAGTGACACTTGAAGTTAAAATTCTGACTCTGACATATTTACTTTAACCAGAGGTAAGCCAAGTTATTTTTCTGATCCCATTTCCTCATTTAAAATAATGGGTACATGGATTTTCCCTCCAGTTATTTGTGTTCTTCCCTTTCCAACTGCCTTCATGTCTTCTTTCTGTATCTTGTATATAACTTCATATTTAAATGCTATCTCCCTCATTTTAATATATGCTCCTTGAAGGTAGGGGCTTTTTTGATTAATTAATTCATTTAGTTTTGCCATTGTGTTGAATAAAGTAAGTATTTAACAAATGCTATGAAATGGGAATGCTATGTGAAAAACAATTCCCGTAGATGTAGATTTCCTTAATGCTATGTTTTGAGGCTTATTCTTATGTGGCTTATTCATATTCCATCTAAATACAGCATCCAAATGACAAGATGTATCTGCAGTGTTTGCATAGTTTAAGACAATAACACTTCTAGATTTCCATATTACAAAATGATTTTAAAAATAAGAAAAAATAAATAAAAAGGATCTCTATAAACAAAAATATTTATAACAACTCTTTTTGTGGTGGTACAGAACTGGAAATCAAGAGATTGTCCATCAATTGCAGAATGACTGAACAGGTTGTGGTATGTGACTGTGATAGAGTACCATTTTGAAGTAAGCAAGAAAGAAAGCAAAAAGGAAAGAAAGAAGGAAGAAAGAAAGAAAAAAGAAAGAAAGAAAGAAAGAAAGATAGAAAGAAAGAAAGAAAGAAAGAAAGAAAGAAAACAAGAGAGAAAGAAAACAAGAGAGAAAGAAAACAAGAGAGAGTATAAGAAAGAAAAAGACTGAAAGAAAGAATGAAGAAGGAAGGAAAGAAGAAAGGCAGGAAGGAAGGAAGCAAGGAAGCAATGAAGGAAAAATGATCAGAATGCTTTCAGAAAAACTTCAAAAGCCTTACAAGATTGAATGCAAAGTGAATTGAAAATAACCAGAACACTGTACACACGCAATCTATGATAACTAACATATATATGTGTATACACACACACACACACACACACACACACACACACACACACACACACACACACAGAGTTATTATTTTAAACAATGCAATGACCTAAAAGAGTTCTAGGATGAAAAATGTCACATCCAAAGGAAAAGTGATGGGATTTGAGTGCAGCTAGATTTACATTATTTTTCTTCATAATTTTAACTTGTAGTGGTGGTGAAAGACTTGGGGTCTTCTCATTGATAATTTGTATGGATTTATTGCATATTTTGCATAACTATATTTGCAAAACCTATATTAAATTTCATGCCTTCTCAATGAGGAAAGGAGAAAGGGGACTAAAGAATTTGGAAGTTAAAAAAAATTCAAATAAATTTAAAAAAATTTTATATGCAATTTGAAAAAAAAGAAATTAAAGAATATGCCCTTTCAAATCATATTTGCCCCAAAATAAGACCGGACCTTACATTGTTTTGCTCTAAAAGACACATTACAGCTTATTTTGGGGGAATATCTTAAGTTTTTTGGGGAAGAGAGGTTGTAAATTTTGTTTTGTTTTGTTTTGTTTTCTTTTTCATATTCAATAACCTACTTTTATTCTTTTATTTATCCACAAAACTACATTTATTTATGTATAAAAATCTACATTTATTCAAATACAGTCATGTCTTCTTCTAGAACTTTGTCAAATTTCTCCAAACAGTCCTGAATTTCTTGCAACTCCATTTCTCATTGGTCCCAATCTCTCATGTCCAGCAATAGAGATCTCCTTAAATGAGCACATCTTCATATATGCTAAGCTGTTCATTGTGCATAGACAAGAGAGTTGACAGTAATTTATTTCACGAGTTCATCACCTTAGTCACAACCTCTTGCAGGCTTGGCCTCACAAAGTTTCCATGATGATTTCTCCCAATTCAATGTTCAATGTAGTCATTGATTTCTTTGCACGAATGTTCTTTAAATGAATGACTTGTTTATTGCAATATCAAGAGTCAATCTATGTGAATCAATACTTGATCTATTCTCTCTGCAAGGAAGTTCTTCATGTCTTTAATGTAGTGAGTGCAAACTTAATCCCAGACTAGCATATAACTTTTTGACCACCTAGAATAGAAAATATTAATATTTTATAATTCAATACATCCTTCATGTGTTACAACAGACATACTAAATAAGCCAGGATGGCTAAAGCTCTTAAGTGGGGCTAACTTTTTGGGTAGGGTTTATATTACAAACATACTGAAAAATCATCCTAGGTCTTTTCCTCCTTAGTTTTTTTTCAGATAGAGAGTTCATATTGTTGGAGTTTTAAGGTTTATCAAAAGATCACTACAGTCATTTACTACTGTTTCTTTTATATCAAATTCATTTCATTGATCCATCAATCTATTTTTTAAGCTAGTATCAAAAAGTTTTGATTACTGTTTCTTTTAAATATAGCTTTAGACTTGGTATACCTAGGCCATCTTTTTTGCATTTATTTTCATGAATTTCCTTGATATTCTTGACCTTTTGTTGCTACAGATGAATGTTGTTACTATTTTTATTCTAGTTCTCTAAAATAATATTTGGGGATATAATTTGTAAGGCACTGAAAATGAGATTCATATTTCTTTCATTGAGGTGATCTGCGTCTGGATTAGAGAGAAATAAGATTTTTATAAGCATCAAAGAGTCATTTAAGGAAAATATAATAATAATAATGTTTGGCCTTTGTTCTCAAAAAAGACCATGAAATTAGAGAGGTGATGTCATGACAAGCTGATGACTTGGATTTGAGTGATGGTATGTTGTGCTGAGTCAATACCCTCTCTTTGTCTTCTAGACCCATGTGTATCCAGTGGCCAGATATGAATCAGGATGACTAGAGATGGTCTTGGATGTACGACAAAGTTTAGTGACTTATTCAAGGCCACACAGCTAGTAAGTGTCAGATTTGAACTCCTTTCCTCCTGACTCTAAGGCAGGGTTCTATCTTCTATACCACCTATCTTCTCTGAACAAACATAGTAGAAAGACTATAACTGTTTTCTATCATGTTAAAAAAATTTTTTAAGGCAGTGGGGTTAAGTGACTTGCCCAAGTTCACATAGCTAGGTAATTATTAAGTGTCTGAGGTCTGATTTGAACTCAGGTCCTCCTAACTCAAGGACCAGTGCTCTCTTCACTGTGCCACCTAGTTGCCATTGTTTTCTATCTCTTTTAGGCAAACAATCACCAACCAAGAAAGTCTACAAACTAAGAGAGGACAGAGACTGTTATTCTGTGCAATATCGGTGCTTTGTCATTTTTGCAAAATTTCTATGGTGTTTTGAAAAATAAAAAAGAAGCAAAAAAATCACTCATGGGGGGGAAATATAAGGGACCTATTAGAAAAGGCTTCAACTGAGCTAGCCAAAAAGTATGATCCCTAATCAATCAATCAAGCTAGATGCAACCATTTCTGAAATTCACTCTTAATCTTCCTCTATCAACACTGAAACTTTCAGCTGTTGCCTAGCAGTGTAATTTTTTTTGTTGTTATTTGTTCTTCATTCTTGAAGCAGACCAATGACATTAGGAGAGTGATGACTTGAGTCCCAAGTGAACTTGATTTAAATGAGAAATTTATGTATGTGTAAATTTATGAATGTCACTTAATTAGAGATGACCCCAGAAGTAATGGAAAATCTTGACCTTTTTAAACTAAAGTCTTTCCAAGGTCTCAGTTTATTTGAAGCAATGCCCATTAAGTGACTAAAGAATAAGTAGGTAATTTGAGAAAAGATGGTCTAATTTATCTACTCCCAAAAAAGGGAAAAATCAAATTCGGAAAGGAAGACCCTCAGGTTCCTTGTCAGAACAGATACAATTGCTATTTCGAGTCACTCTGTACCATAAAAACCCAAACAAATACCAAGAGAGCCTTGAATTAGGACCTGTTATTAGCCAATCAAAGACAGTCAGAATAATTGGGTTTAAGACTTTGGCAAGTAGCTCCATTTGAATTCCAGTAAGTTTTATTAATGCTCGACTTTTCAGAGTTCTATATCAAGAAATCATGAATAATAATACTACATGGGAAAAAGGAGTTAATTGTCCTTGTTTTTTTTAATGATGAAATAAATACAAAGAGAAGGGAAGAAAATCTAGTTCCTAAACCCCAAGATATCTTGAAAATATTTAGGCATCATAATTTATATTCGTTTGTGCAGAGCATTCAAATGTAAGAGTATGATTTTCCATGCAGATGGAGGGAAAGGTGGGAGGAAGGAATAAAGGAAGGAAGGAGCATTGTTCAACTGGATGTGGACACTTGGGTCTTCTGTCGGACAGCTACTACTGCTTATAGGCTATTGCATGTTCTTAATTATCAAAGAGAACTAGTGACAGCAGGAGGGTTAAATCTTGACTTGTGAGTGCAAATAATGAATATCCTGTAATAATTTAAATGCAATATTTATGCAAATTTCTGCTCAGGTTGATTCAAATAAAATTTTTTATAATTATTTTAATAGTGTAAGTTCAAAAGCTGGAAATTCATTGTTCTGACTAATCAGGATATAGATGTAATTGACTAAATTCAAATTCATATCTTAAAAAAATTATCTACTTGGATCTTTGTACACAGAGAATGCCACATTTTGAATCACAGAAGGTTAAAGTCAATAGGGAATCAATTTGTATAAAGTAACATATCAATAAAGTAAAACACACAGAAGGTTCTACTCATTATCTAAACAGTTCACAGGTGTTGGGGAGAAATTGTGGGATATCTTGGATACTGAGACCATTTTTCAGGAAGGAGTCATATATCAAAAGGAAAGAAACAAATCAATGAGTCTTTTTATTCAAAAAATAAAGCTCAGTTTAGAAACTTTAAAAGAAAATTGTCCTTTGTTGTTACTGCAAGAAGAAGAAAGATCCATATTGCACTGTGCCATTTATTTTTATTGTTAATAAGAATTAGGTCTACAATAATGACAGTTATTATAAGATTGTCCTGGAACTTCTTTAAAACACAAATAATTATAATATCTCTTTAGAAATGTAGGAGAGATAACCATGAAAGTGAATATCTGTCTAATTTAGGATATAAATGAAGGTACTGAGGATTTCCAACTTTTTTTGTCAAATAAGATATTTGAAATATTTGAAGAATAGGACTTCTGGCAAAAATATCAAAGAGAAGCCAGGCACTATGCTTTCCCTCAGAACTAACATGAATCATGCATCATAAGAGAGATTATATTTACAAACCCCAGAAAAAGAAGCTGGGAGTAGAACATCTCCCAATAAAGTTTGTCTCAGGGAGTGTAGGTGAGCTGAGGGAAGAGAGGAGAGACTCTTTCCAGAGACAGAGGTGTGAAGTCTGAGGACCAATTTAAGATCAGTCCTGTAAGCTTTAGCTGTGTGAGCAGCAGATAGGGGGAGCTCCAGTGGAGCTGGAGAGGGAGTTGCAGCACAGAGAGTTCCAGAGTGCAGCTGGACATTTATCTACCCTGCTCATCCTATCAGGAGGAGCAGGCCCACAAGTTCCATATATTCAGTGGAGTCTTTTTTCCAGAATAAACACAGTAGCAGCCCCCTCCCACCCCCACCCTACCTCCAGACTCAGGAGTCGGCAGCAGAGCATCATCAGTTGAATTACCTTCCTCACCCCAGGTACCCAGCCCACATTGTACAAAGATAGTAGCATCTAGATGCACCCCCTACCCACCCCTGCCAGGCATAAGGAGTGAGCCTCAAAACAAGGCCATTGTCACTCCAGAGAAAACAACCATCACTACCTACCTTCCGACCCACTTGGAGTTACTAAACCCAGTGAGCAAAACCTCTAGGAATTTCAACACCAAAGTTCTGTGAATGAGGCCCTCCCCCAAAACAAGATCCTGGAAAATGAAGAAGACCTAGCAGAAAGTGGGGGAGGTCAATAGAAAACTACCTTGAAGGCAAAGATCCTAAATCAAAGAAATCTAGAGCTTCTGAGGAGAAAACAAATTGGACTTCAGCCCAGAAAGACTTATTAGAAGAAAACAGGAAGGAGTTTAAAAATCAATTTGAAAAACTGGGAAAAGAAACTCAACAGAAAATTAACATAAAATTACCATCATGCAACAAGAAAATAATTCTCTCAAAACCACAATGGAAAAATAGAAAACTCCTTCAAAAATGAAATTGACCAATTGGAAAAGGAGTTACAAAATGGTAAATGAAGAAAATTTTTCTCAAAGAAAAAAAAAGAATGGAATCTGTAGAAACTAAAGACTTTATGAGACAAAAAGAATCTGATGAACAAAATTTAAAAATTGAAAAAATAAAACAAAATGTAAAATACCTGGACTTGCTGAAAATATTGAGGAGAAAATAAAGTCTGGATTTAGTGATGGAAAATTTCCCTGATATAATGGAAACAGCTGGCAAAATAGGTTTTTTTCAGGTTTTGTGCAAGGCAATGGAGTTAAGTGGCTTGCCCAAGGCCACACAGCTAGGTAATTATTAAGTGTCTGAGACCAGATTTGAACTGAGGTACTCCTGACTCCAGTGCTGGTGCTCTATCCACTATGGCATCTAGCCACTCTGCAAAATAGTTTTTGAAAGAATACATTGATCAGCTCCTGAAAGAGATCCCCCAAAATGAAAGAAACACCAGAGAATATTGTAGTCCAATTCTAGAACTATCAGATAAAAGAAAAAATCCTGCAAACACCCAGAAAAAAATTTAGATATTATGCAGGTATTACAGGTATTACACACAATTATGGACTGCACAGGACCTGGTTGCATCAGGATTAAGGGATCAAAAGGCCAGGGATACAATATTCCAAAGATCAAGTGAATTAGAATGCAGCCAAGAATTTACTATATGTCAATTGGGTAATGGTTTTTTTTTTAAATATGACTTAGTTATCTGTA
This sequence comes from Macrotis lagotis, assembly GCF_037893015.1. Lineage (NCBI taxonomy): Eukaryota > Metazoa > Chordata > Mammalia > Peramelemorphia > Peramelidae > Macrotis > Macrotis lagotis. Next base: position 65,016,939 of record NC_133660.1, on the reverse strand, counting down.
TATTTTGTATAAAACATTAGTAGAAAGAATGTTTCCCAATTTACTTCATTTCTTTTGATCTTGTTTCAGTGGTTTAATCTGTGCAAAAGCTTTGTAATTTAATGTAATCCAAATCACCTAGTTTGTTTTTAGGGATGTTCTCCAACTCTTTCTTAGTCATAAACTGCTTTCCTTTCCACAGATCTGACAGGAAAACTAGTCTGTGATCTTTTAATTTGCATATATTATTGTTTCTTATGTCTAAATCCTGTGTCCATTTGGATTTTATCTTGGTATAGGGTGTGAGGTGCTGGTCTAATGTTGGTTTCATACTACCTTCCAATTTTCCCAGCAGTTTTTATCAAACAGAGAGGTTTTATCCCAATAGCTGGAATCACTGGGTTTATCAAAGGGCAGATTACTATAATCATTTCTTGCTATTGCACCTAGTCTTTTCCACTGATCCACCACTATCTTTCTTAGCCAGTCCCAGACAGTTTTGATGACTTATCCTTTATAATATAATTTTAGATCAGGTAGGGTTAAGTCAGCTTCTTTTGCACTTTTTTTCATTAAGTCCCTGGAAATTCTTGAATTTTTATTTCTCCATTCGAATTTACTTAAAATTTTTTCTAATTCAAAAAAGTAATTTATTAGAATTTTGATTGGTAGGGCACGAAACAGGTAGTTTAGTTTTAGTAGAATTGTCATTTTTATTATATTAGCTCTACCTATCCATGAGCATTTGATATTTGCCCAGTTATTTATATCTGATTTAATATGTGTGATTAGTGTTTTAAAATTGTTTTCAAAAAGTTTCTGAGTCTGTCTTGGCAAATAAATTCCCAGGTATTTTATATTGTCTGAGGTTATTTTGAATGGGATTTCTCTTTCCAGTTCTTCCTGCTGTACCATGCTGGTCATATATTAAAAATTTTGGGATTTATGAGAGTTTATTTTATATACTGCAACTTTGCTATAATTGCTATTTGTTTCTAGTAGTTTTTTGGATGATTTTTTGGGATTATCTATGTATAAACTCATGTCATCTGCATAGAGTGAGAGTTTTGTCACTTCTTTCCCAATTCTAATTCCTTCAATTTCTATTTCTTCTCTAATTGCTGAAGCTAACATTTCTAATATGATATTGAATAGTAGTGGTGATAATGGCCATCCTTCTTCCAACCCTCATCTTATTGGGAATGCCTCTAGCCTCTCCCCATTGAATATAATGCCTGTTGATGGCTTCACATAGATACTACTAATTATTATGAAGAATAGTCCATTTATTCTTACACTCTCTAGTGTTTTAATAGGAATGAGTGCTATATTTTGTCAAAAGATTTTTCAGCAACTATTGATAAGATCATATAATTTCTGAAAGTTTTGCTATTGATATAATTTATTATACTAACTATTTTTCTAATATCGTACCAACCCTGCATTCTTGGGATGAATCCTACTTGGTCAAAATGTATTATCCCCGTGATAACTTGATGTAATTGTTTTGCTAAAATTTTATAAAAGATTGATGCATCTATATTCATCAGAGACATAAGTGTGTAATTTTCTTTCTCTGTTTTAACTCTTCCAGATCTAGGTATCAACACCATATTGATTTCAAAGAATTAGGCAGGGTTTTGTGTTCCCCTATTTTTCCAAAAAGTTTATATAAAATTGAACTAATTGTTCCTTAAATGTTTGGTAGAATTCACTTGTGAATCTATCAGGCCCTGGAGATTTTTTCCTTAGGGAGTTCAATGGTTACTTGTTGAATTACTTTTTCTGGAATAGGATTGTCTATATATTTAATCTCCTTCTCATTTAACCAGAGGCCACTTATATTTGTTGTAAATATTCATCCATTTCACTTAGATTGTCAAATTTTTTGGCATAGAGTTGGACAAAATAATTTTTAATTATTACTTTAATTTACTGCTCAGTGGTTGTGAGTTCACATTTTTCATTTCTATTCTTTAATCAAATAGAACAAAAGTATATCAATTTTATTGGGTTTTTTCATAAAACCAAATTTTGGTTTTATTTATTAATTCAATAGTTTTTTCTTTCAATTTTATTAATTACTCATTCAATTTTTAAAATGCCTAATTTGATATTTAATTGGGCATTTTTAATTTGTTCTTTCTCTCATTTTTTTTTAGTTCCAATTCTATATAAACTCTTTGGGAAAATAGGGAATGGTGGAACTCTGCCTAACTCATTCTATGAAACAATATGATGCTGTTACCTATACCAGGAAGAGTTAAAACAGAGAAAGAAAATTACAGACCTCCTATCTACCTGATGAATATAGATGCAAAAATTTTAACTAAAATCTTAGCAAAATGATTACAACAAGTTATCACAAGGATAATACCTTATGATAAAGTAGGATTTATCCCAGGAATTCAGAGTTGGTTCAGTATTAGGAATACTGTCAGTATACTCAATTATATCAAAAACAAACCTATCAGAAATTATATGATCATATGAATATATGCTGAAAAAGCTTTTGACAAAATACAGCATCCATTTCTAATGAAAACACTAGAGAGTGTAGAAAGAAATGGACTATTCCTTAGAATAATTAGCAGTATCTATCTGAAAACAACAACGAATATTTTATTCAATGGGCAGAGGCTAGAAGCATTCCCAATAAGATCAGGGGTGAAACAAGGGTGCCCGTTATCACCACTACTATTCAATATCTTATTATAAATGCTAGTTTCAGCAATTTGAGAAAAAAATATATTGAAGCAAGTAGCATTGGGAAGGAAGAGACAAAACTCTCACTCTTTGCAGATGACATGATGGACTACCTAAAGAATCCCAAGAAATCATCCAAAAAACTACTAGAAACAATTAGCAATTTTAGCAAAGTTGCAGGTTATAAAATAAATCCTCAAAAATCCTCAACTTTTCCAGCAAGATACAGCAGGAAAAACTAGAAAGAGAAAGCCCATTCAAAGGACCTCAGACAATACAAAATACCTGGGAGTCTATTTGCCAAGCCAGATTCAGAAACTTTTTGAAAACACTTATAAAACATATAAAACAATGCTCACACAAATTAAATCAGATTTAAATAACTGGGCAAAAATCAACTGATCATGGATAGGTAGAGCTAATATAATAAAAAATGAAATTCTACAAAAATAAACGACCTGTTTAGTGCCCTACCAATCAAAATTCCAAAAAATTACTTTAATGAGTTAGAATAAATTGTAAATAAATACATATGGAGAAATAAAAAGTCAAAAATTTCCAGGAGCTTAATGAAAAAATCTACAAAAGAAAGTGGCTTAGCCACACCAGATCTAAAATTATATCATAAAGCATCAGTCATCAAAACTATTTGGTATTGGCTAAGAAATAGAGTGGTGGACCAGTGGCATAGAGTAGGGGCAAAAACAGGAGATGATTATGATCATCTGCTGTTTGATAAACCCAAAGATTCTAACTATTGGGATAAAAACACCCTCTTTGATAAAAACTGCTGGGAAAATAGGAAGTTAGTATGGAAGAAACTTAGATTAGACCAACACCTAACACCTTTTACCAATATAAGATCCAAATGGTTAGTTTACCTGTCAGATTTATGAAAAGGGGAGCAGTTTATGACTAAGGAAGAGCTGGAGAACATCACCAAAAACCAACTAGATGACTTCGATTGCATTAAATTAAAACGCTTTTGCACAGATAAAACAAACCACTGTAACCAAGATCAAAAGAACTGTAGTAAATTGGGAAACCATCTTTACAGCTAATGATTCTGACAAAGGATTCACTTCTAAAATATACTGAAAACAGTGTCATATTTTTAAAACAAAAAGCAATTCCCCAATTGACAAATGGTGAAAGGATATGCAAATTTAGAGATGATGAGATCAAAGCAATCCATAGGCATATGAAAAATTGATCTAAACCATTAATTATTTGAAAAATGCATATTAAAGTTTCTTTGAGCTACCATATAACATCTCTCAGACTGGCCAATATGACCAGAAAGGATCATTGTTGGAAGAGTTGTGGGAAATCTGGAAATCCACTTTTGGTGGAGCTGTGAACTCATCCAACCTTTCTTGAGAGAAATTTGGAACTTTGCCCAAAGGGTACCAAAAATGTTCATACCCTTTCATCCAGAAATACCAGTACTGGATCTATTCCCTGAAGAGATGATGAAAAGGGGTAAAAATATCACTTGTACAAAAATATACATAGCAGCCCTGTTTGTGTTGGCAAAGAAATGGAAATCAAGTAAATGTCCTTAAATTGGGGAATGGGTTAGCAAACTGTGTTATATATATATATATATATATATATGTCATGGAACATTATTGCTCTATTAGAAACTAGGAGGGATGGGATTTCAGGGAAACCAGGAGGGATTTGCATGAACTGATGCTTGGTGAGATAATCAGAACCAGCAAAACATTATATACCCTAACAGCAACATGAGGGTGATGTTCAAACTTGAAGGACTTGCTCATTTCATCATTGCAACAATCAGGAACAATTTTGGGCTGTCTGCAAAGGAGAGTGAACAAAGTTCAATGACTATTCCCTTTAATTTAAGAAAAAAAAAACAGTTTTCTTATTGTCTAATCTTGTTATCCCTTTTACTTTTTGTCTCTTCCTTAAGCATATGATTTCTCCCTCATCACACTCAGTTTGGATCAATGTACAACATGGAAACAAAGTAAAGACTGATTGATAGATTGGTTTCTGTGGGGTTCGGGTGGGGGAAGGAATAGGATTGGGGAGAAAATTGTAAACCTCAAATAATATCTTTAATAAAAAATAATAATAATAAGCAGATAGATAAATAAAACAAACAAACAAATAAATAAATGAAACCTTCTTACAAAAAAAATGTCCATCTTTTCCCCTGCAAATGAAGCCTCTGCTTGGCAGGATAGTGGATTTTTGGCTGAATTCCAAGCTCATTTGCTCTTCAGAATATGTCATTCCAGGCCCTTCTATCCCTTAATGTTGATGCAGCCAGGTCCTGCCTAATCCTTACTGTGGCTTCATGGTATTTATTTTGCTTCTTTCTCCATGATTGCAGGATTTTCTTTTTTATCTGATAGTTCTGGAATTTGGCCACAACATTCCTTGGTGTTTTCATTTTAGGATCTCTTTCTGGAGGGGATCAAAGTATTATTTCAATAACTACTTTGCCCTCTGATTCCATGATATCTGGGTAATTTTCCATCACTAGGTCCTGTCATATTAAGTACAGGCTTTTTTTCTCTTCAATGTTTTCAGGAAGTCCAATTATTCTTAGGTGGCCCCTCCTCGATCAATTCTCGAGGTCAGTGGTTTTACTGCTAAGGTATTTTACATTTTTTCTAATTTTTCTATTTTTTGATATTATTTAGCATACTTTTGCTGTCTCATGAAGTCTTTAGTTACCTCAGACACAATTCTTTTTTTTTAAGAGAGGAGTTTTCTTCATTTACCTGTTGGAACTGTTTTTCCAGTTGATCAATTCTAATTTTGAAAGAGTTTTCCATTTGATCAATTGAGGTTTTAAGAGAATTATTTTCTTTTTGGATTCTCCCAGTTGAGGATCTGAGAGAATTATTGTCATTTTGTAGTTGTCCAATTGAGGAACTGAAAGATTTATTCTAATTTTGTTTTTGTCCAATTGAGAATATGAGAGAATTATTCTCATTTTGTATTTGTCCAGTTGTATTTTCCAGTGATTTGTTTTCTTGTTTCAAGGTGATAGTTGGCTCTCCTAAATTTTTCAATTGATTTTTAAACTCCTCCCTTATTTCTTCAAGGAATTCTTTTTGTGCTGGAGACCAGGTCATACTCTCCTTCGAGGTTCTAAGTCCCTCTGAATCTTTTCCTTGCAATAATTTTTCTATGGATCCACTTTCCTGCTGACCCTTCTTCATTTTGCTAAGACCTTGAGTTGGGGAGGGATTGGTTCACAGAGGCTTCGTGTTGGAATCCCTTGAGGCTTTACTTACTGTGTGCAATATCTCCACCTCGCCAGTAGGGGGTGCTAGAAGATTTGATCATTGAGTTCAATATCTCTGGGTGAACAGTAGGAGGTGCTGGTTTCTTTCTCTGTATTGTCTTTGACCTTCATTGAGTCCTTCTCCCTTAGCCTGGAGGAAGTTATTGAAGCTGTTAGATACTTTTGTCTTCAATCAATGGTGGGCTGTACCCTGGGGTGAGGTCATCCCTCTCCCTATTGTCAGCTGGGCTGGTTCTTCTTCTTACACACTTGTACCTAGGGCAGAAGTAGTCTGTAATTGGGTTTGTTCTGGGAAGAGACCTCAGTCTCAATGGAGGGGTGGACTTGGAATTCCTCAGACAAGAGGAGCCCAGGGAGGGTGTCCGTATTTCTCCTGTACCAGAACTCTCCCCCCAGCACTGTCGGTAGTGGTCAAAAATCAATTTACAGATTAGGAGATCAAAGCAATCCACAGTCATATGAAAAAGCTCTAAATCATTACTTATTAGAGAAATGCAAATTAAAACTTCTCTAAGGTACCACCTCATACCTCTCAGAGTGATCAATATGACCATAAAGGTTAATGATCATTTTTGGAAGGGTTGTGGGAAATCTGGGACACTATTACATTATTGGTGGAGCTATCAACTAATTCACCCTTTCTGGAGAGAAATTTGGAACTATGTCCAAATGGCAACAAAATTGTGCATACCCTTTGATCCAGCAATACCACCCTGAAGAGAAGATGAAAAAATGTAAAAACATCACTTGTGCAAAAAAAATGTATAGAAGCCCTTTTTGTGGTGGCATAGAATTAGAAATCAAGTAAATGTCCTTCAATTGGGGAATGGCTTCACAAACTGTGGTATATTTATGTCATGGAACACTGTTGTTCTATCAGAAACCAGGAGGGATGGGAATTCAGGGAAGCCTGGAGGGATCTGCATGAACTGATGCTGAGTGAGATGAACAGAACCAGAAAAACACTGTACCCTCTAACAGCAACATGGCGGCAATGGTCAACCTTGATGAACTCGCTCATTCCATCAGTGCAACAGTCAGGGACTATTTGGGGCTCACTGCAATGAAAAATACTATTTGTATCCATAGAAACAACTGTGGAGTTTGAACAAAGACCTTAAATTTAGAAAAAAAATCTGATATCTTATTGTCTGATCTTGCTATCTCTTAAAATTTATGTTTCTTCCTTAAAGCTATGATTTGTCTCGTGTCACACTCAATTTGGTTCATTGTATACCATGGAAACAATGTAAAGACTGACAAATTGCCTTCTGTGGGGGTGGGTGGGGTGGGGACAGAAGTAAGGTTAGCGGAAAAATTGTAAAACTCTAATTAAATGAAATCTTTAATTATAAAAAGAACACATCTTTAAGCATATTTTCAAATTATATTTTAATGCAATAAAAATTTTTCTTTAAACAATAAAAAAATTATTTACTATATGAAAAAATTGAGCCTTCTCTTCCAAGAGAAAAGATGGACATAACAAAATAGGAAACTTACAACTTTTCCTAATGAAAATAGAAAATTTGGACTTCAAATAAGAGAATCAAGAGATACATCAAAATGTAAAAAAAACATAAAGTTATAAAAACTTATCCAGTAAGATGAAACTTGTTATATCCTCAGAGGAGGAAGATTCACATCACTCTCCAGAACTATAAATCTGTTAGAGAGAATATACTTAGCCAGAAGTAATGGATACTCATGATTTATCTGTGACTCTGATAGCATGATTTAAAAACAATCTTTCCTTAGAAAGGGGGGACAATAAAGAGACAGGTGGATGGAGGAGACTGAATGGGGTAAATCACTATGCATAAAGAGGTACAAAGGACCTACTGCAATAAAAGGGAAGAAGGAAGGAGTTAAGAACCACCTGAATCTTATTCTTATTAGATATGACTCAAAGTCAACTAACACACAATCAGTTAGAGAAACTTATCATACCTTTCAAGTAATAAAGGGGACAAGGGGAGGGGGGAGGAAAAGTGAAACTAAGAGAAGGAAGGAAAGGAAGAAGGGGCAAAAGGAAAAGGGAAAGCAAGGGGAGGGGGTTGGATGTAATGGGGGAAACACACTGAAGAAGGTGGTATTCTGAAACAAAATACTGGGGAATGTGGCTAAGGTGAAAAATGGGGGGAAAATAAAAAAAAGGGAAGATAGCATGGAGGGCAATGAAGAGTTAGTAATTATAATTTTCATGTGAATGGGATGTGAATTGGGACTCTCCCCCAAAACATAAGTAAAAAGCAGAGTGGATTAACAACCAGAATCTTACAATATGCACAATTTGAAGCAGAGAGATAAATATTGACTAAAGATAAAAGATTGGAGCCAAATATATTTGACTTCAGCTGAAGTGAAAAAAAGCAGGCATAACAATCTTTATCTCAAACATAGCAGCTGCAAAATTAGATATTATTAAAAGAGATAAGTAAGGAAATTATATCCTCCTAAAATGGACCATAGAAAATGAAGCAATTGCAATACAAAATATGTATGCACCAAGAAGTATGGCATCCAGATAGTTATATGAAGATGTAGACATCAAAACTCTCTTGGTTGGAGACATCGACTTCCCACACTCAGAATTAAATAAATCTGACTATAAAAGGAAAAAAAAAGGATATTAAGGAGGTAAATGGAATATTAGAAAACCTAGAGAAAATTGAATGGGGATATAAAGGAATATGTATCTTTCTTTCTACAGGATATGGCACTCATTGAATTAATAAATAAAACCAAGAGCTGGTTTTATGAAAAAAACAATAAAACTGATAAACCTCTGGTCTATTTGATTAAAAAAGAAGAAAAAGAAATTACTGGTATCATAAATGAATAAAGTGAACTCACCATCAATGAGGAGAATATTAAAATAATAATTCAGAATTATTTTGCCAATAAATTTAATTATCTAAGTGAAATGAATAAATATTTACACAAATATAAGTTGCCCTGCTTAAATGAAGAGGAAATTAAATATCTAAATAACCCTATCTCAGAAAATGAAATTCAGCAAGTCATTATTGAACAATTTAAAGAAAAACTCTCCAGGGCAAGATGAATTTACAATTGAATTCTATCAAACAGTCAAGTAATAATTGGTTACAATTCTATAAAAACTCTTTGAAAAAATAGGTGGAGATGGAACTCTGCCTAACTCTTTCTGTGACACCAATATGGTGTCATATCAGGAATAGTTAAAATAGAGAAAGAAAATTATAGACCTATCTTCCTGATGAATACATATGCAAAAATCCTAAATAAAATCTTAGCAAAATGACTGCAATATGTTCTCACTAGGTTTATACAGTATAACCAAGTAAGTTTTATCCCACAAATGCAGTGTTGATTCAACATTAGGAAAACTGTCAGTTTAATTAATTATATCAATAACAAGAAACCATACGATTATATCAATAGGTGCTGAAAAGGCTTTTGACAAAATACAGCACACATTCCTACTAAAACACTAAAGAGCATAGGAATAAATGGATTGTTCCTTAGAATAGTAAGCAGTATCTATCTGAAACCATCAACAAGCACTTTATGCAACAGGGATGGGTCAGAGGCATTCAAAATAAGATCAGGGGTGAAACAAGGATGCCCATTATCACCATTGTTAGCTTAAGCAATAAGAAAAGAAAAAGAAATTGAAGGAATTAGAATAGAGAAGGAGGAGACAAAACTCTCACTCTTTGCAGATGACAAAGTGATATACCTAGAGAATCCCCCACAAAAAACATCTAAAAACCTACTAGAAATAATTTGTGACTTTAGCAAGGTTACAGGATATAAAATAAACCCTTATAAATCCTCAACATCTTTATAGATGACTAGGTGACTGCAGCAGAAAGAGCTAGAAAGAGAAATCCCATTCAAAGTAATTTCAGACAATATACAATACCTGAGAGTCTACTTGCTAAGGTAGACTGAGAAACTTTATGTTAACATTTTCAAAACACTTTTCACAAAAATGAAATCAAATTTAAATTACTAGGTAAACACCAACTGCCCATGGATAAGTTGAGCTAATATAAAAAAATGATGATTCTACCAAAACTAAACTACTTGTTTACTGCCCTACCAATCAAAATTCCAATAAATTCCTTTAATGAGTTAGAAAAAATTGTAGGTAAATTCATGTGGAAAAATAAAAAGTTGAGAATCTCCAGGAATTTACTTAAAAAAATGAAATAGAAGTTGGCTTATCCTTACCAGATCTAAAATTATTTTATAAAGCATCAGTCACCAAAACTGACTGGTATTGGCCAAGAAATATAGTGTTGGATCAGTGGAATCGACTAGGTGCAATGGCAGGAATTGATTATTAGTAATTTTCTTTTTGATAAATACAAAGAGTTCAGCTATTGGGATTAAAACTCTCTCTTATAAAACAACTTTTGGGAAAATTGGAAGCTAGTAGGAAAGAAACTTGGATTAGTCCAGTACCTCACACATTATACAAAGATATGATCAAAATGGATACATGATTCAGATATAAAAAATATATAATGAAAAAACTAGGGGATCAAGGAATAGTTTACCTGTCAGATATATGGACTGGAAAGCAGTTTATGACCAAGGAAGAGATGTAGATAATCATTTCAAGTATTATAGACAGTTTTGATTACATTATATAAGAAAACTTTTGCAGAGACAATACCACTGTAACTAAGATCAAAAGAAATGTAAAAAATTGGAAACAATTTTTATGACTAGTATCTCTGACAAAAATTCATTTCTAAAATATACAGAGAACTGAATCAAATTTAAAAAAAGACAAGCCATTCCCCAATTGACAAACAGTCAAAGGATATGCAAAGGCAATTTACAGATGAGGAATTCAAAGTTATCCATAGTCATATTCAAAATTGCTCTAAATCACTAATTATTAGAGAAATGGAAATTAAAGCATTTCTCAGGTATCACCTCACATTCTGCAGATGAGTCAATGTGACCAGAAAGGACAAGGATCAATGTTTGAAGGGATGTGGGAAATCTGGGACAATGTTGTTCGTTAATTGGGAGTTAAAATTGTGCTATTAACAAACTAAATGAAGAAAACTAAAGTTATTTTTACAATATTGTTGGTGGAATTGTGAATTCATCCAAACTTTCTGGAGAGCAGTTTGGAAATATGCCCAGAAAGAACAAAAATGTTCATAACCTTTGATCCATTAATTAATTATGAAAAAGGTAAAACCATCACTTATTGAAAAATATTCATAGCAGTTCTGTTTGTGGTGGCAAAGAATTGAAAATTGAGTGAAGCTCCTTCAATTGGGGAATGGCTTAACAAACACTCATCCATATATATAAATATATATAAATACATATATGTATATGTATGTATACACACACACACCCACACACACACACACACACACACACACACACATACATATATATATATATATATATATATATATATATATATATATATATATATCCCCCTAATTGTGCTTCCTCAAACCTCACAGAAGGAAGTCTATTAGTCCTTACATTGTTTCCATGGTATATATTGATTTAAGTTGAATGTGATGATAGAAGTTTATAAATTCTTTAGCTTGTAAAGTTTGTTTTTGAGTGGAAAATACATCATTTGAATCATGATATTGTGATGGTAATGAATGGGAATATTAGAAATGTTCAATAATTGGGAGTTTAAAATTGTGTTATTAACAAACAAAATGAAGAAAACTAAATTTTTATGTATTTTTTGCTTGTTGTAATCATAGTTCTTGACATTAGACTCATGAATTTCATAAAATACGTAAGTACAAAGAAAATCTTCTAATCATCAAGAACAACAATTTTTAGAATCATCACATCATAAATCTTTATCAAGACTTTTCCAGAGAGGCAGGAAATGGGGCACACTAATACATTGTTGGTGGAGCTATGAACTCATCCAGCCTTTCTGGGGAACAATTTGTAATTGTGCCCAAAAGACAACAAAAATATGCCTACCTTTTGATCCAGCAATACCACTACTGGGTATATACCCTAAAGAGATTTGGAAAAAGGATAAAAACATCACTTGTATAAAAATATTATTAGCAGCACTGTTTGTGCTGGCAAAAAAAATTGGAAATTAAGTGAATGTCCTTCAATTGGGAGATAGCTTAACAAACTGTGGTATATTTATTTCATGGAACACTATAGTTCTATTAGAAACCAGGAGGGCTGTGAATTTAGGGAAACCTGGAAGGATTTCCATGAGCTAATGCTGAGTGAGATGAGCAGAGCCAGAGAACCATTGTACACCCTAACACCAACATGGGGGTGATCAACCTTGATGTACTTGTTCATTCCACCAGTGTAACAACAAGGGATAATACTGGGATATCTGCAATGGAAAATACCATCTGTATCCAGAGAAAGAATTATGGACTTTGAGCAAAGACCAAAGACCTTCATGTTAGAAAAACAAAAAAAACCCTGTTATCTTATGTAATTTTGCTTTCTCATACTTTATTTTTCTTCCTTAAGGATATGATTTCTCTGTCATCACAGTCAACTGAGATCAATGTATCACATGAAAACAATGTAAAGACTAACAGAATTCCTTCTGTGGTGGGGGGAGGCAAGCAAGAATGGGGAGAAAATTGTAAAACTCAAAATTTGATATAGGTATATTTGGATAGAAATGAATAAACTTATAAAATCACTAGATGTTCTACTACTTTGGTAAAAAAGATAAGAATATCTGTGTTCATATTGCATGGAATGGAAAAGATATATGTCCCATGGCCACATAAAAATGTTTAAAAGAACTTCCCCTTATATCTTCTGAGGAAATGTAAGGTTCAAGTGTTCTTTTTCTCTTTTGAGTCTGCAGGTCTGTGCCCCTTTGACTACAAGGGGGTAGTTATAGCTAGTGTTATAAGATTAGCATAATTGTTAGTATAATTTTGAAACAGTAGTTTTCTATTTTAAAATATGGTAGTAGATATTCTGTAATAATCAAACCTATTAAGATAATGTCCTCAATTGTATATATACAGTTATAAGTTGGGGTTACTATAGGTTTAAAATTTTTATTACTATTCATTATATATATATATATATATATATATATATATATATATATATATAATTCAGTATATTTGTTGTACAGTTGTATATGCAATGTTTAAACATATTAATGGTAATTTATATTTCAAACCTTTTGTTGCAAAATCACTTTGACAACATGGATAAAACTTTTTTGATTTTTCCTGTAGTATTTCATTGTCATCACTATATGATAATAATCAAAATATTTAATTCCATCTGATCCTTTTGTCTATGAACTTTAGAGAAGAATCTCTGTCTGATTGTAGGATGTTTCTATAACAATGTCATGGACCTGAAATTGATTTTCTATCTTATGTCTGAAATCAAAATGTCAATCAAAAGCCTGGTGGGCCACAGTCCATAGAAACCAGGAGATAAAAAATAAACCAAAAGACATGTGTTGAAATTTATTTGTGAAAAAAACCATTATTGGGGTAAGAGTTGATAAGGTGTCTTTTCAGTGTGATCTGAGGTTGGACTTTGTCTTGACTTAAGTTTTGCATGAATGTATGTATACATAAAAATGTCTCTCTCCTGGCAGAATGGGTTTGGGGCACTTGGCTACCTACATAACCTTCACCTGGAATAGACATCTAAAAATATAAGGTACCATTGTCCTTTCTTTATATCTGGGAATTTTGTGGTTAATTCCTATGAGCATGTCAGACAATCATTATTAAAACAAGTTATGGAAGTTTAAGTAAGTTTGGCCTACATTTATCAAAATTCAAATAGCTAGACTGTTATGTAAGATTATTTTGTTAATTGAGAAAGTATCCTCCAAATGGGGGAGTAACAAAAATAATGATAATAACCTCTGTTGGTAACTGAATTTTCCATGTATAACAACTCAAATTCTAATAGATTTCAGAATTTCATTTAACACTAATGATAATAGTAATTGACTTTAAAATATTAAGGTTCAACAGAAAAAAGGAAAACTCTGCACAAATAACCTGAATTGAAGAAATCTCTGACAATATATATCTTAAGCCATAGAACTACATACATCAAGTGTTACAGAAGAAATGGACCTGAATCCTTCCTTGCTGCTGTGTACATTTATCTATTTAATATACATATAAAAAAAAAAACAAAAGGATTGTCCTTTTTGAAACTTTGTAAATGTTTTGATTGTATCATTCACTTGTGTTATTGTGATGTATTTCACAGTACTTGCCCATGATTCTTAGAAAATCTAAATCCCACTGATTTATTATTTCCTCTTCCAAAATATTCATTAGCTTCTCAAAATTTTATGACTGATCTATGGATGAAATAAGCTCTATCTAGACCATAATGGGGGAAATGTCTAATCTAATATTCTTTAAAGTCTGTTAATATTTTTTCATCTCCATATTTCCTGATTAAAAGTTGTTCTATCAGCCTCTAATTGAGGACTCTGCCTCCCCCACCCAACACACACACACACACACACACACACACACACACACACACACACACACACTAATGTAGTATCTGTTCTTTGAGACTGATCTGAGGGAAAAGCTCTGTTTGTGAAATGTAGCCCTCATATAATTTGTACCTCAAGGTTGGCTTCTAAGTTTGTGTAACAAGCAAATGAAAGATCATCCTGAGGAGAAAGGACAAATAAGAGATGGATTCTTCTCTTTTTGACACTTTGGTATAAAGGAGGCAGTGATCCTTTAGCGAATCAGATCCTGTCAGTTTTGACAGAGGAATAGACCTTATGGATGGGTTAGATAATCACCGAAGTAATCAATGACTTACAAATCTCATGACTCTTGGAGGATTGTGCATAAATTACCCTCCAAATTTTGTATGGTTGTTGACATTTGTTAGGATGCCATCCACCCATGGGATAATGATGAGATCCTAGAGAATTAAACTTCATTTATTAATTAACTTCATTATTTCATTTTTAGTCTAAGGGAATAATGGTAAACAGTCAGGCTTAAGAAGGAAATACAGATGTTGGGAAAAGCAAACAAAACTTTATTAGGAAGAATAAAAAGAAATTTAATGTGAACACAGTTATAAGTGATTCTCACTCTGAATTATGAGTTTCAATTATCTTTTGCAATCTGTAGTAGGTTTGTCAGAGGAAGGCCTCAAGCTGTTTTGGCATTTGTAGTCTTGGAAGCCTTTGCATTCTTTTGCTTGCTTATTAGTGCTGATAGCTGGGTTCTTGCCCAGTACCTCTAGGCCTCAGGTAGGTGCTTGCCATAACACCTTGGCTACCTTCTGTTAATATCAGCAAGGAACATTGAGAAGTACATGACTTGCACTCTTTCCCTTATGATTACAAGATACTGTATTTAGATCTAGAAAAGATGCTAGGATATATTTAGTACAGCTGCCTCACTTTAGAGTTAAAAAATTAAAGTCCTAGAAAGATTTCTCAAGGTTACACAAGGTAGTACTTAGCAAAGGCAGGATTCAAATCCAGGTCTTCTGATCCCAAATCTTGTGCTTTTTATGCTACACCATGTTGTCTTGTTTTTTGACCTTCTGGATGGAACAGTGTTGGGTCTGATGTCAGGAAGGTGTGAGTTCAAATCAAGATTCAGACATTTATAAATTTGTAGACTTTTCAGAAGTCACTGAACTGCTGTATATATCTGTAAAATTGGGTTACAGATTGCCTTTCCCTCAAAGAATTACTACAAGGATCTCAGGAGATATTTTCTGAATTCGGTGTTTAGCAAATAATAGGAGCTTTTGAAATGCCAGATATTATTATTTTTCTATATAAGAGCAGTTTAGGCAGAGGGGAAATAATATGATCTGAGATTTCAGTACCAAAAGGATGTTGATCATGAGTATACTTCAAATACTTCTTAGATTAAATTTAAAGTTTCCTAGAGCTCTGAGAGGTTCCGTATTTGCTCAAGGTTGAATTGATAACACATATCACAGGAAGGACTTAAACACATGTCTTTTTTCACTCAAGCCAAGAGAAAATGGAATAGCATGATTCAATGTCCCCTGATTCAAGTTTTTCCCTCTTCCTTTAGACTTTGGAGACAAGGAACAAATCTCTAAATTCAATCAAGTGAAGTTTTAATTTTTCTTATTATTGCAGATATTCCCTGACATCAGTTGTTGACTATCCTTAAAAAAATTAAATAAATGAAAAGCTTATTTTTAGAAAGGTAATGATCTAGAAGAATGATAAGAGTACATTTAAACCTAAGTAAAACAGCTAGATAGAAATTCCCAAGTTGTGAACTTTTTTTATACAGAGGCATTGGGAGGAGCTTTAGTTTTGCCCCTCCGACCTTCCAAACATATGGAAAAAAGTTGCTGTAATTAATTTGGGTATTTATAATAATGAAAATATCTTCCTTTATTCCTTCACCTTTTAATTTCTTTCTTTTGTTCTTTGTCTCTTACTTCCATTGGCTTTTGGGCCATTTGCAATATTTATTATAATATATTGGCAATGAAAAGAATTCATTTTTAATATAATTTAAATATTTACACAGTCTTTTCAATACAAGCACCCTATGAAAATGTTTAGGATTATAATTATCCTGACCGTTTAACAAATGAGTTCACTGATAACTAGAAAGAAAAACACTGCTTGTGCTTGCCAATAGTCACTCAACCAGTGTCAGAAAACCCATGTTGTCTGATTTTTTTTAACATTTCATTGTAACTAAGTAATATCTCTGCAACATCTCTGGGCCTTTTTTTCCTCTTATCTAAAATGAGAATCTTGAATTAAGTGATTAACAAAGATTATTAGGCTCTAACTGATCTAATAATCTTGGTAAAACTGTTTATTTTACAGAT
Source organism: Macrotis lagotis (assembly GCF_037893015.1). Lineage (NCBI taxonomy): Eukaryota > Metazoa > Chordata > Mammalia > Peramelemorphia > Peramelidae > Macrotis > Macrotis lagotis. The sequence continues at coordinate 65,000,123 of NC_133660.1, read as the reverse complement.
TAGGAAACTGTGACCTAAATAAGATTAATGAGTTTGCATAATCACAGGAACAATTGATCATTTTATAGTTTATGAGCTACACCTCTTCTGGGTCTGTACATTTACCTAGAAAGAATGGGTATGCAGAATTTGTAGATAATGCCACATGACAAGAATGAGAAAAAATAATGATGATGATGTCAATAAGAAGAGAGTACATAGACTTATTTATATGATCTGTTTAGGCATTACCAGAACTTAAGTATTTATAACAGAACCATAATCAGGGATATTTTTCTATATATGTAGAGATTAGTGATATAGATAGACAAGTGGTAGATGAATGAATGGAAGAGGAGGGAGGGGAGAGAGAGAGAGAGAGAGAGAGAGAGAGAGAGAGAGAGAGAGAGAGAGAGAGAATGAGATTACAAAAGATTTTCTATTCCTACATAAATGCTACAAGGATGACACTTGGCTCCTCACTTTTTAAAGGTACACAACTGAAAGCGAATGAATAGGAAGAGTAATAATAAGACTGCAGTGTGTGGGGGGGGGCCAAGATGGCGACAAGAAGCGATCCAGTCTTAGGAGCTCTCTGTTAAAACTCAGAAGCTAAGGACTCTAACTAAACTTTAGAGAGACAGAACCCACAAAGGGAGCAAGTGAGGCAGTTCTCCTACTCAAGGTAACCTGGAAAAGAGCAGAAAAACTCTGCTCCCAAGGGTTGGAGGGGGCGGCCCACCAGAGAGGTGGCTCACCAGAGAATTTCAGCCTCCCCGAGTCAGCCCCAGGGCGCTGGGAGCTGCAGCTCACAGCAGCGGGGGAGTCCCCTGAGCTGCAACCCGGGGAGCACTGGGCACAAAGTGGGGGAACAGCAGGGGACCTCTGCCAGAGTGAGCACATGGAGACCAGCCCTCAGAGCACACATTGAGCAGCTTGGTCTTTTGGCAGCCCAGATCTAGGAACAGAAGCAGGCGGAGCCAGTAAGCAGAAGCCCCCAGGGCATGAGCCCATTGAGCTGAGGGAGGGGAGTGAAGAGAGAGAGACTGCCTAGCTCTGTCCTCTGCTCCTGGAACAGGACTCTGGGGCTCTGACCACATTCAGATCCTGATCGCAGTCTAGGCTACATCCCCCCAGAACAGCAGGGCCCCCCCCCCACCTCAGCCCTGTGGCAGAGGGCGGCACTTATGGTCATTCTCAGACCAGGAGGGAGGACAGAGCCTCACACACTAAGACCCCTGTGGGAGTGTCCCAAAAGATCAGGAAGCACCCCAAAACCAGGCCCAGGCTGGGAGAATGAGAAAGCAGAGAAATAAGAGGAAGACTATTGAGAAATATTTTGCAAATGAGCCCAAGAAGGATCAAAATACTCAGTCTGAAGATGAGGAAGCACAAACTCCCGCATCTAAAGACTCCAAGAAAAACAGAAATTGGGCTCAGGCTATGACAGAGCTCAAAAAACACTTTGAAAATCAAGTGAGGGAGTTGGAAGAAAAACTGGGAAAAGAAAGGAGAGAGATGCAGGAAAAACATGAAAATGAAGTGAGCAGCTTAGTCAAGGAAATCCAAAAAAATGCTGAGGAAAATAGCATGCTAAAAACCAGCTTAGGTCAAATGGATAAAACATTTCAAACAGTTATTGAGGAGAAGAATGCTTTAAAAAGCAAAATTGGCCAGATGGAAAAAGAGATAAGAAAACTCTCTGAGAAGAACAAATCCTTCAGACAAAGGATAGAATTCAGGGAGATTGATGAATTTACCAGAAATCAGGAATCATTACTTCAAAACCAAAAAAATAAAAATTAGAAGAAAATGTGAAATATCTCTGAAAAAACAACTGATATGGAAAACAGACTTAGGAAAGATAATTTAACAATTATTGGAATACCTGAAAGTCATGATCAGGAAAAGAGCCTTGACATCATTTTCAATGAATTACTACAGGAAAATTGCCCTGATATTCCAGAAGCAGAGGGCAAAATAGAAATGGAGAGAATTCACCGATCCCCCCAAGAAAGAGATCCCTAAAAATAAACCCCTAGGAAAATTATAGCCAAGTTCCAGAACTCCCAAGTCAAAGAGAAAATATTACAAGCAGCCAGAAGGACACAGTTCAAATATCGTGGAGCTGCAGTCAGGATCACACAGGACTTAGCAGCAACTACACTGGAAGCTCATAGGGCTTGGAATACAATATACCAGAAAGCAAAAGAGCTTAGAATGCAGCCAAGAATTAATTACCCAGCAAGGCTGAATGTCCTCTTGCAGGGAAAAGGATGGACTTTCAATAAACCAGGGGAATTTCAAATATTCGTTTTGGAATGGCCAGAGCTGAATAGAAGGTTTGATCTTCAGATACAGGACTCAGGTGAAGCATGGAGATTGGAGGTGAGGGGGGAGAAATATGAGGGACTTAATGAGGATGAACTGCATGTATAGAAAAATGATACTGATAATATTCATATGAACCTAATCAGGTAATAGAGCAGGTAGAGGGAGCTTTTATAGTTGAAGCACAGGAGAAAGCTGAATTCAAAGATAAAATATGGTGTAAAAATGGAGTCAATAGAAAAAAGGGAAATGGAATGGGAGAAAGAAAAAGGAGAGGGGAATAGTCCAAAATATTTCACATAATAAGATTTTTTTTATTACAATGAGCTATTGCAATGATATGGAAGGGGGAGAGGAAAGGGGGAATGAGGGAACCTTTGCTCTCATTGGAGATGGCTAGGAGAGGAAACAGCAAATATACTCAATGGGGTATAGACATCTGGAGTAAGAAGGAGGGGTGGAGCAGGGGGAAGGGGTGGGGATATGAATAAAGGAGGAGAGGATGGACCATGGGGGGAGAGTGGTCAGATATAACACATTTTCTTTTTTACTTCTTGCAAGGGGCTGAGATTGGAAGGCCTGCCCAGGACCATAGGGCCAGGAGGATTCTGGGCCTAAGGCATGGTATCGGGGCTCAGGGCTTCTTGGCCCCAGGACCAGGGATCTGTCTGCTGCGCTGAGTGTCTGCTGCACCCTACAGCAGAGTCAGAGTGAAAGGAGAAAGAAAATATAGTACATGGCAGTGGAGAAATAAGAAAGGAGGGAGTTGCGATCAGCAATGGCAATGTTGGAAAAATATGGAAGTAACTTTTGTGATGGACTTATCATAAAGAATGTGATCCACCGGTGACAGAGTTGTTGGTGTTGGAACAAAGACTGAAGCACATTTTTTGTTATTATTATTTGGGGAAGGGTGCAGGGCAAGTGGGCCTGGGTGGCCTTCCTGGGGCCACATAGCAGGGTGATCTTTGGGTGTTGTGGGCCGGATTCACACCTAGGTGCTCCTGGCTCAAGGGCCAATGCTCTGTCTGCCACCCAGCCACCCCTACTATTATTACTATTTTATTTTATTTTGGGTCTTTTTTTTCCTTGTTTTTGGTTTTTGCAGGGCAGGGGGATCAGGTGGCTTGCATGTCACATGGTTGGGTGATTGTTGGGTTTATGAGGCTGGATATGAACTCGGGTGCTCTAGGCTCCAGGGCTGTTGCTTCGTCTATTGTGCCACCTGGCCATACATACAATTATTACTATTATTTTTTTAATTTTAATTTTTTCTCTCCCCTTTACTTTTTTCACCCAAGCAAGTCTATCTATATTCATGGGGGGAGGGGTATTTTGTTTACTTGTAAACAAGAATATTTTATTAATGTAAACAAACATTTGTAAAAAATGAGAATAGAAAAATGAATTAAAATTAAAAAATTAAAAAAATAAAAAATAAAAATAAAGATGAAGCCATTTGCTAAGGTAGGAGTCAGCATGATGTAAGGAAGTGTGGTCTGCAGATCTCTGGTGGTCCCTGAAACCCTTTCAGGAGATCAATGAGGTAAAAATTATTTTCAACAATATGAAGACATTGTTTGACTATTAAAAATGTTTTGCCTTTATCCACCTATGCTGTGTGAGGCCAGATCTGCTTCAGCTACTTCAGAAGCACAGTAACATACCACAATAGATTGAATCTAAAAGAAGATATGAACTGCCTATATTAAAGAGATTTGCAATGCTATCTAAAAAAAAAAAGACTGCAGTGTAAGCCAAGACAACAAGAATTTGTAACAGCTTAACATTATCTTCTTATCTTACTTGACTGATGTTATACTCATGAATGCATTGAGTGGGGCATGAGAGTGAGAATGATTTTTAAAAATTTTTAAAAATGATTTTAAAAAAGATACTATTCTGAGTGGAAACCACTGTGATTTAATGTTCTCAGGTCACTGGAAGCTTGTTTGAAATACTGAGAAGGGCATGTTACTACCTGACCAGTAATACTTCTAAGATACCAGGCAAGGTGGGGAAACAGGCAAAGGACAATGTGCCCAAGTATATAAATCCCTGCTATTCTCTTTTTGCTAAGGTTGCTTTTGATATTCATAAATTCATATGAGCAAAGTCCTCGTGAATGAGATGTCACACCTCTTATATTGCACATGAAGAAAACAAGTAAAAGAGAGGTAAAATGAGTTACTGCAGTTTATACAGGAAGTCAGGAAAGTTGGGATGAAAACCCAGGTCTTCTAATTCCCAATCACTTCTCTTTCATCTACTTTACAATTATCCATAAGGATTAGCACACATATTTAGGGTGGGATAGTGAGGCATAGTAGAACAAATGACTTCTTCTGGAGTCAGCGGAGCTGGACTCTATTCTGAATCCAATATGTAATATATGTTACCTCTGGGCAATTTTTAAAGCTTCTCTGGGACATATTACCTCATGTTTATAATAAATTGGTTAAACCAGATGGTCTCTAAGTCCCAATTATAGCCTTAAATCCATGAGCCCTTATGTACTTAATGATTTCATAAGCACTTATATATAACAAGAATTCCTTAATTGCTAGTCCTTTGACAAACTGGTGAAATCTATTGAACTCATCAGAATCACATTTTGAAATTCGAACTATAAACTCAACAGAATCAAAAAAATAAACAAACTTTAGTGAAAATGAAAATATATACCTCCCCACTCAACCCCCTAAAGAAATGAACTAATGGAGAGATAGAGTATTTAGGACAATGAAAATATCTTGTAAATATTATCAATAGATGTGACAATCGATAAATAAAAAAGATTCATGGCTGAATGAAAGAAAAAGTATGTATAAAATACTATGTGTCAGGTTCTGAAAAAAAGACTTTCAGGAAATAATATAAAGTGAAACAAACAGAACCAAGAGAACTTGTATACAGACACATCAATAATGTTTTAAGAATGACTTTGAGCAAATAAATATCATATATTATTATATATTATTGTATCTATTGTAAATATCCAAATTAAGTGACACTGAAGAAAGATACTGTCTGCATACAGAGAAATAACTAATAAATAGAAGTATGTCAATTGAGTCTAATTATAACCATCTTTAAAATTGGGGATGGGAAAGGAAGAAAAAATTATATATTTTGTTTTATATTTAAAAAGAATAGAAGTAGTAAACTGTAGCTTTGCAATTTCAGGTGCAAATATTATTTTTTATTGTTCTATTATGGAAATGACTGGTTCATTCTAAAAATGTTTAAAGCATTGTTTTAGTTCCACTTATGAACTTATATTCCAATGAGAAAGAGAGTAAACATAGAAAGACAATAACCAAGGAGGGATATTTTGCTTGGAAAGATAGTGGAGGGACTTCCGGCCAAGATGGCAGAGAGAAGACAGGTACAGTTCCAAAGTCTCCTGATCTTTCCCTATCTATCATAAGAAAAAATCCTCTTAACAGAAATCCGACCCAGAAAACCCAGAAACAAAAGCCAGGAGAAAGAACATCTACCTCAGGATTTCTCTCCCTCAGCAGAACTGGACGAATTCGGGCTGGTTAGTCTGAGCTCAGAGGGAGGATCAGCCCCAGATCAGCCAGAATAGCAGCTGAGTTGGAGCTGGGACTTTGAGGGCCTGAGAGCTGGACCTGCTGGATCAGCAATGTGGCTAGATGGCAGGGTCTTGAGTCAACTAAGGAGCAGAGGCACTAGGGTTGGTGCTGTCTCTCTGAAACTTGCCGACAGTGCTGGGGGGAGAATTCTGGTGCAGGAAAGATGTGGATATCCTCCCTGGGCTCCTCTGGTTTGAGGAACTCAGAGTCCACGCCTCCATTACAGCTAAGTCCTCTTCCTGGAATAAGCAAATGCAGACTATTTCTGCCTCAGGCCCAGGTATGTGAGCAGAAGAACCAGCCCAGCTGACCTCAGGCCAGGGTAAAGAGCACCACTGATTGAAGGTAAAAGAATTCAATAGCTCCAACTCCTCCCTTCAAGCAAAGGGAGAAGGCCTCAATCAAGGTCACAGACACTCCATAGAAAGCAACCAACACCTCCTACTGGACATGCAAAGAACTTTCACTCAGTGAGTAAAGCCTCTAATGATACTAAGTCCCTGTGAACCAGCCCCACCCCAACTCAAGGTAGCAAAATGAAGAAGGGTCAGTGGAAAGGTTTATCCATAGAAAAATTCTTGGAAGGGAAAGACCCTAACTCAGAAAGACATAGAACCTCTGAGGAGAATATGATCTGGTCTTCATACCTGAAAGACTTCCTTGAAGAAATAAGGAAGGAGCTTAAAAATCAAACAGAAAATTTGGGAGAGACAATTAATATATTGCAACAAGAAAACAAATCCTTAGAAAGTACAATTGGAAAAATGCGAAAGGAGAATAAATCTCTCAGATCCTCAATTCGGCAAATGCAAAAAGAAAATAATTCTCTCAAAACCTCAATTGGTCGAATGGAAAGTTATTTCAAAAGTAGAATTGACCAACTAGAAAAGGAGTTGAAAAAGTTTAATAAAGAAAACTCCTCTCTAAAAAAAAGGAATGGAGACTGCGGAAACTAATGACTCCATGAGACAGCAAGAACCAGTTAAACAAAATCAAAAAATAGAAAAAAATAGAAGAAAATGTAAAATACCTCATCAACAAAATGACTGACCTTGAGAATAGATATAGGAGGGGCAAACTGGGAATTACATGACTTCATGAAAACATTGAAGAGAAAAAAGCCTGGACTTAATATTGCAGGGTCTAGTGATGGAAACTGCCCTGATATCATGGAACCGGAGGGCAAAGTAGTTATTGAAAGAATACATAGATTCCCTCCAGAAAAAATCCTAAAAGCTAAACACCAAGGAATGTTGTGGCCAAATTCCAGAACTATCAGATAAAAGAGAAAATCCTGCAAGCAGCCAGAAAGTAACAACATAATATAAAGGAACCACAGTAAGGATTATGCAAGACCTGGCTGCATCAACTTTAAATGATCTAAGGGCCTGGAATGAGATATTTCGAATAGCAAGAGAGCTTGGACTGCAGCCAAGAATGTACTATCCCACAGAGCTGAGCATTCTCTTCCAGGGAAAAAGATGCACATTTAATGAAATGGAAGAATTCCAAAAATTCCTGATGAAAAGACCAGAGTTAAATAGAAAATTTGGACATCAAACAGGAGGTTCAAGAGACACATGAAAAGGTAAAAAAATAAATAAAAGGGGCAGTTAAGGGAAAAAACTGCTCTCCAGTAAGTTGAAACTGACTATATCCCAGCATAGGGAAAAATATTCTCATAAATCCTGAGAACTGTAACTCTAACAGAGAGAATATACCTAGCCAGAAATGATGGACATTAATGATCTATCCATGAGACTGCTATCTAATCGGATGTAACCAGCTTTAAACCCACTTGGGAGAAAGACTCAAATAACTCTCAAGAATTTTAACTCTATTAGAAAGAATATACTTAACTAGAAGTGGCAGACACTCAGAATTTTCTATGACTCAGATAGAATTATCTAAAAAAAATACCTCCTTAAAAAGGGGGACAGAAAAGATATGGGAGGAGGGAGGGGATTGAATGGGGTAAATCTCATTACACTAAAAGGTACAAAAATTCTATGGCAATAGAGGGGATAAAGGGAGCAGATGAGACACACCTGAATATTATTCTCATCAGACTTGGCTTAAAGTGAACCTACACACACTCAGTTAACTTATAAAACATCTAACCTTTCAAGTATTAAAAGGTGAAAAAGGGAGGAGGGATGGAGAAAGGGAAGGGGAGTGGGGGAAAAGGGGGAACTAACAAAAAGAAGGGAAGGAAAAAGGGAAAAAGGGAAAGGGTAAAGAAAGGGGAGGAGTGATTTAGGAGGGCACACTGAAGGGGGTGGTATTCAGAAACCAAATACTGGTGAATATGGATAAGGGGGGAAAGGGGGGGAAATACAAAGAGAGGGAAGATAGCATGGAGGGCAATAAAGAATTAGTAGTCATAACTTTGAATGTGAATGGGATGAACTCTCCCTTAAAACCTAAGCAAATAGCAGAGTGGATTTGAAACCAGGATCCTACAATATGCTACTTACAAGAAACTCATTTGAAGCATTGAGATACATATAGATTAAAGGTAAAAGGTTGGAGCAAAATATACCTTGCTTTAGTTGAAGTAAAAAAAACAGGGGTAGCAATCCTTATCTCAGACAAAGAAGCAGCAAAAATAGATACCATTAAAAGAGATGAGGAAGGAAACTTTGTCCTCCTAAAAGGTACCATAGACATTAAAGTTATTTCAATACTGAACATAAATGCACCCAATGGGACAACCTACAAATTCTTATAGGAGAAGCTGAAAGATCTACAGGAAGACATAGACAGCAAAACTCTACTAGTGGGAGACCTCAACCTCCATCTTTCAGATCTAGATAAATTGAATCATGAAATAAATAAGAAAGAAGTTGAGGAGGTAAATAGATTGTTAGAAAAATTAGATATGGTAGACCTATGGAGGAAACTGAATGGAATAGAAAGGAATACACCTTTTTCTCTGCAGTACATGGAACTTATACAAAAAATTAACCATGTACTAGGATATAAAAGTCTAATGATGAACTGCAGAAAGGCAGAAATAGTGAATACATCTTTCTGAGATAACAATGCAATAAAAGTCATATGCAATATTGGGCCAAGGAGATATAGACCCAGAACAAATTAGAAACTGAATAACCTCATTTTTAAAAAAAAATGAGTGGACCAAAAAACAAATTATAGAAAGAATTAACCATTTTATCCTGGATAATGATAATAATGAAATAACATACCAAAACCTATGGGATTCATTCAAAGTGACTCTCAGGTGATATATTATAGCTTTAAAAGCTTACATGAGGGGAGGCTAGGTGGCACAGTGGATAAAGCACCAGTCCTGGGGTCAGGAGTACCTGGGGTAAAATCTGGTCTCAGACACTTAATAATTACTTAGCTTTGTGGCCTTGGGCAAGGCACTTAACACCATTTGCCTCGCAAAAAAAACCCTAACAAATAAATCAATGAACTAAACATGCAACTAAAAAAATTAGAGAAAGAACAAATCAAAAATGCCCAATTAAATACCAAATTAGAAATTCTAAAAATTAAAGGATATATTAATAAAATCAAAAGCAAAATAACTATTGAATTAATAAATAAAACCAAAAGTTGGCATTATGATAAAACCAATAAAATTGATGTACCTCTGGTCTATTTGATTAAAAAAAGAAAGAAGAAAACCAAATTGCTAGTATCATAAATGAAAAAAGTGAACTCACCAACAATGAGGAGGAAACTAAAGTAATAATTCAAAATTATTTTGCTCAACTCTATGCAAATAAATTTGATAATCTAAGTGGAATGGATGAATATTTTCAAAAATATAAGCTGCCTAGGTTAAATGAAGAAGAGATTAAATACCTAAACAACCCTATCTCAGGAAAAAAATTCAACAAGCCATCATTGATCTCCCTAAGAAAAAAATCTCCAGGGTTTAATGGGTTCACAAGCGAATTCTACCAAACATTTAAGGAACAATTGGTTGCAATTCATTATAAACTATTTGGAAAAATAAGGAAAGATGGAACTCTGCCTAACTCTTTCTATGAAACCAATATGGTGCTATTACCTAAACCAGGAAGAGTTAAAACAGAGAAAGAAAATTATAGACCTATTTCCTTGATCAATATAGATGCAAAAATCTTAAATAAAATATTAGCAAAATTATTACAACAAGTTATCACTAGGATAATATGTTATGATCAAGTAGGATTTATTCCAGGAATGCAGGGTTGGTTCAATATTAGGAAAACTGTTAGTATATTCAATTATATCAACAACCTGGGGCGGGGTGTTGCTACTGTCCTTTTTCTGGGAAGAATCACTTCATCCGATAGGTATGGGGGGAGTTAGGGTTAGGGGAAGGTATAAGTGAAAATAAACTGAAATTTAAATTTTTAAAGGATAATCAAGGGGAAAAGATATGGAGGTGGCTAGGTGGTTTAGTGGATAAGGTACCAGCCCTGGAGTCAAGAGTACCTGGGTTCAAATCTGGTCTCAGACACTTAATAATTACCTAGCTGTGTGGCCTTGGACAAATCACTTAACCACATTTGTCTTACAAAATCCTAAAAAAAGGGAAAAGATAGTAAAATTTTAGTGAGGAAGAATAACTAAAAAGGAAAGAAAAATATATAAATGAAGATAACATGAAGGGAAATACAAAATTAGTCATCTTAACTTCAAATGTGAATGTGCTATGCTGTCCCATAAAATGATAGCAGACAGAAAGAATTAAAAATCACAATCCTATAATATGTTGGTTACAAGAAACAAATTTGAAACAGAGGGATACATACAGGGTAAAGGTAAAAGGTTGGAGCCAAATATATTATTCCTCAGTAGATATAAAAAACATCTGTGTTAGCAACCCTAATATTAGATAAAAGTAGAAATCAATATCATTAAAAGGATAATGAAGGAAAGTACTTCTTCTTAAAGGGTGAGACTGATAATGAAGTTATATCACTACTAAACACATATGCACCTAGTGTTATAGCATCCAAATACTTAGAGGCAAACCTGAGTGTATTACAAGGAGATATAGACAGCAAAACTTAATAAAGGGAGACCTCAACTCCCTCGATCATAATTAGATATTTCTAACAACAAAATAAGCAAGAATGAAATTAAAAAGGTGAATAAAATCTCAGAATGCTTAGCTATGAGATACTTCTGTAGAAAATCTAATAAAGATATAAGTGAATATACCATTATTTTCATAGTACATGGCACCTACACCAAAACTGACCATGTACTAGGGCACAGAAACCTCATATAATCAAATGCAGAAAGGCAGAAATAATAAATACACACTTCTTAGACTATGGTGCAAAAAAATTACATGTAGTGATAAATATCATGGAACGATAAACTAAGGACTAATTGCAAATTAAATAACTTTATCTTAAATAATGGGTGGATCAACTAGCAAATAGTGGAAATAATTGATAATTGTAGTCAAGAAAATGATAATAATGAGACATCATGCCAAAATTTACAGGACACATCAAAGGCAGTTTTGAGGGGAAACTTTATATCACTAAATGCCTCTATGAATAAAATATAGAAAGAGGAGATCAATGAATTGGGTATGCAACTAAAAAACCTATAAAGAAAGAATAACTTGAACAACCTTAATTAAATACCAAATTAGAAATTCTCAAAATCAAAGGAGAGATTAATGAAATAGAAAGTATGGAAACCACTGATCTCATAAATAAACTAAAAATTGGTTTTATGAAAAATCCAAGAAAATAAACAAACCCTGATTAATCTTATCTATAAAAAGAAAGATTACCAAATTACCAGTCTCAAAAATGAAACAGGTTAACTAACCACATATGAGGAAGAAATTAAAGAGATAATTCAGAGCATCTTTGCCAAACTGTTTACTAATATACAACTTGAAAACTTGAGTGAAATGGATGAATATTTACAAAAAGTACAAACTTCCCACATTAACAGAAGAGGAAACACATTAATTAAATAGCCCCATTACAGAAAAAGAAGTTGACAAAAACTGCAATAAGCTCCCTCTTCAGGTCCAGATGAAATTACAAGTGAATTCTTTTTTTCTTCTAATAGAGGATAGCCTTTATTTATTCCATAGAAAGTGCAGATAGTTCAAAAGTCTTAGAAGAGTACCCAAACACAGAAGACACACAAAGATTTTTTTAGTAGCTTCTCTTGGAAGAGAACTGGATTTGGGATTGCCAATGCGGCAATAACCTATTATTCTGATAAAATCATTTTTTGCTTGAACCTATATACTCTCTTCAGATTTTTATAATGTTACTCTGTGGTTTGGACTTCATCTTGGAAGGTAAATATACTTGGAAACTGCTGGACAGGAATCATTAAACCTGCACTGTCCAAACCATCTATGGTAATGGTGGGAAGCAAAGTAAAGATTTTCTGATCCTCCACCTTGTGCCTCTAAGTGTCTTACTTCTCCTCTATCTTTGGGGTAACATTGGTGATCTTTCTTTAAGAGGAAAACTGCCTAGAAACACCGTATCTTTTCCCTTGAGGATTGGTTTTCTGAACTCTTGAACTTCAAGCAACTTTCAGGACAACTCCAATTACTGCTAAATAAATACACCTTCTCTGCCAAAAAACTCAATTCAAGGATCTTGCTGCTAGAAAATTTAAAGTGTACACAAGAATCTGGGGTTCAGAAACACTTTCCATGTCCATGTGGATGAGGACATGCAGCTCTTATGTAGTTTTTCAGGATTTTTCACCACTGTGCTGGTTCTTGTCATCTCTTTAGCTGAGTTTCCATTTTCTCCCTCCTTAGGAGCTGGATGGATTGGAAAGCTGTGGGCAAGCCTTTGTAACTTTGTAACTCCCACTGGCTTCTGTCTCAAGACAACCATTCACAGTCCCTGATGGGGATGAGGAAGAAACCGGTGCATTCCTCACCCCAAAATCCAGGTCTATAATGTGGAATTATGGCTTGTCCTCCAAGCAGGGAGTACTAGTTGCCTGGTTCTGTTCTCCCTAGCTTATGCAGTGTTCTTTTGTAAAAAAAAAATATTTAATAGTTATTCTCATTTTCTGCAAATAATGTTATTTATATTAGTAAAATATTCTTGTTTAAGAGTAAATGAAATACCCCCTCCCCCCCATAAATATAGACTTGCTTGAGCGATAAAATAAAGGGGAGAGAAAAAAATAAAATTAAAATTAAAAAATAATAATAATAATTGTAGGTATGGCCACGTGGCGCAATGGATGGAGCACCAGCCCTGGAGCCACGAGCTCCCGAGCCCACATCCTGCCCCATACACCCAACAATCCCCCAGCCGTGTGATATGCAAGCCACTGGAACTCCACTGCCCTGAAAAAACCAAAATAAAACCAACGAAAAAAGAAAAAAAAGACCCAAAATAAAATAAAATAAAATAGTAATAATAGTAGGGGTGGCTGGATGATGGACAGAGCATTGGCCCTTGAGACAGGCACACCCAGGTCCAAATCTGGCCTCAGATACCCAAGGATCACCCTGCTATATGGCCCCAGGCAGGCCACCCAGCCCCATTTGCCCTGCACCCTCCTAAAAATAATAATAATATAAAATGTGCTTGAGTCTTTGTTCCAACACCAACAACTCTGTCGTGGGTGGATCACATTCTTTGTGATAAGTCCATGGCAAAAGTCACTTCCATATTTTTCCACCTTTGCCATTGCTGATCGTAATTCCCTCCTTTCATATTTCTCCACTACCATGTACTATATTTTCTCTCTCCTTTCACTCTGACTCTGCTGTAGGGTAGCTGAGTGGCAGGTCCCTGGCCCGGGGTCCAAGACGCCCTGAGCCCCTATACCACCCCTTAGGCGCAGCATCCACCTGGCCCTATGGTCCTGGACAGGCCATCCAATCCCAGACCCTTGCAAGAAGTAAAAAAGAAAATGTGTTATATCTAACCACTCTCCCACCTTGGTCCATCCTCTCCTCCATCACTCACATCCCCCTTTCCCCCTGTCCCCAGTCTCTCCTTCTTACTCCAAATGCCTATACCCCATTGAGTATATATGTTATTTCCTCTCCTAGCCACCTCTGATGAGAGCGAAGATTGCCTCATTCCCCCTTTCCTTCCCCCCTTCCATATCATTGCAATAGCTCATTGTTATAAAGAAAAATATTATTATATGGAATATCTTTGCCTATTCCCCCTCTCCTTTTCCTTTCTCCCATTACATTTCCCTTTTTTTCCTATTAACTCCATTTTTACACAATATTTTATCTTTGAATTCAGCTTTCTCCTGTGCTTTAACTACTAAAGCTCCCTCTACCTGCTCTCTTAATTGAGAAGGTTCATATGAGTATTATCAGTGTCATTTTTCTATGCAGGAATACATGCAGTTCATCATCATTAATCCCTCATATTTTCCCCTTCTCCTCCAATCTCTATGCTTCACCCCAATCCTGTATCTGAAGATCAAACCTTCTGTTCAGCTCTGGCCATTCCAACAGGAACATTTGAAATTCCCCTGGTTCATTGAAAGTCCATCCTTGTTCTATTCCTGGAACTTGGCTGTGGTGACCACGCTGCTTGCTGTGTGCCCTGAGGGCTGGGCTCCATATGCTTGCTCTGGCAGAGGTTTCCCTGCTGTTCCCCCAATTTGTGCCCAGTGCTCCCTGGGGCATAGCTCAGGAGACTACCCCGTGCTGTTAGCCGCAGCTCCCAGTGCCCTGGGGCTGCCTCCGGGAGGCTGATGTTCTTCCGCTCTGGCCAGCCACCCCTCTGGTGTGCCCACCCCGGGGAGTAGAGCCTTTCTGCTCTTTTCCAGGTTACCTTGAGTAGGAGAACTGCCTCCCTGGGTCCCTCTGTGGGTTCTGTCTCTTGAAAATTTAGTTAGAGTCATTAGCTTATGAGTTTATGAGAGAGTGCCTAAGACACTATCCTTTCTTGTTGCCATCTTGGCTCCACCCCCTTACAAGTGAATTCTACCAAACATTTAGAGAACAACTAATTCCTATTCTACATAAACTATTTTAAAAAATAGGAGAGTAAGGAGTTCTGCTGAGCTCCTTTTATGACACCAACATAGTGCTGATACCTAAACCAGGAACAGCAAAAACAAACAAAGAAAATTATAGACCAATCTCCCTAATGGATATTGATGAAAAAAAATATTAAAGTAAATGTTAGCAATGAGACTGCAGCAAGTTATTTATTACCAGGATCAGGTTGAATTTACAGCAGGCAGGCAGGAATGGTTCAACATTAGGAAAACATTGAACATAATTAAATATATTGATATTAAACACATCAATAGTAAAGCCAACAGAAATCATATGATTATCTCAAGAGATGCTAAAAAATCATTTGAAAAAATACCACATCCATTCCATTCCTATTAAAAAGACTGGAAAGTTTAGGTATGATTGCAATTTTCCTTAAAATAATAAATAGTATCTTAAACCATCAACAAATATTATATTTAATGGAAATAAATTCAGTTTTTCTAATAAATTCAGGAGGGAACAGTGATGCCCATTATCACCATTATTATTCAATATAATATTGAAAATGCTAGCCATTACCAATAAGAGAAGAAAAAGAAATTGAAGGAATCAGAATTGGCATCAAGGAAGCACAACTTTCAATCCTTGCAGAGAGAACCTGAGAAAATCATCTAAAAAAATGCCTAGAAACAATTAACAAACTCAGCAAAGTAGAAGGATATAAAATAAACCCACATAAATCATCATGATTTATGGATGGACCCTAGAGAAGCATGGAATGACTAATAAGATCTGATGCTGAATGAAGGGAGTAGAGTCAAGCGAACAATGTACACATCAACAACATTGTGAGATAAACAACCTTGATGGACACAACTCTTTTACACAATCAAGAGAGGAGATTGGACAACTGTATTAGACTGGTTATGGACTACATTATTCCCATCAAAAAAACACACAGAAAATAAAATCCCCTCTGCCAAATCTGATGAACACTTTATAAAAACGTATCTCTTTCCCTTGATCCTAATTCCTAATGTCAAAACTCTCACCCTTGCTGATGATATGATGGTATAATTAGAGAATCCAAGAAAATCATATAAAAAGCTCCTTAAACAATTAAGAAATTCAAGAAAGTAGTAGGATATAAAATTAACCCATATAAATCATAAGCATTTCTATAAATGAGCAACAAAGCCCAAGAGCAAGAGATAGGAAGAGGAATTCCATTCAAAATAATTACTGACAACATTAAATACTTGGGAATCTACTGTCCAAGACAAACCCAGAAACTGAATGAACACAATTATAACACACTTCTCACCCAAATAAAGACAGATCGAAATAATTTGGAAAATGTCATATGTGAATGGCTAGATTGAGCCAATATAATAAAAATTACTTATGCAATGTGATACCAATCAATCTACCAATTAACTACTTTCCTGACCCAGAAAAGTAGTAATAAAATTCATCTGGAGCAACCAAAGAACAAGAATAGCAATGGAACTGATGAAAAAAAAAAATGTAAAGGAAGGTAGACTAGCTGTACCTGATCTAAATCTACACTATAAAGCAGCAGTCATCAAAACTGCCTGTTACTGGTTAAGAAATAGCGTAATGGATCAGTGGATTCGGATAGTTTCAAAATAAACTGCAGTAAATGACCTCAACAATCCATTATTTGAAAAACCCAAACACATTTGGTGCTAGGATAAAAATACAGTATTTAGCAAAAATTGTTGGGAAAACTGGAATAGTATTGTACAAAGTAGGCATTGATCCACAACATACCAGAATAAGGTCAAAATGGGTAAGGAATTTGGACATAAGGAGCAATACCATATGTGAATTAAAAGAACAAGAAATACTCTATCTTTGAGATGAAATGGATAAATTTGTGATCAAAGAAGAATTAGAGCACATTACAAACTGCAAAATGAATGATTTTGACTATAATAAATTAAAACCTTTTTGCATTAATAAAATCAATTCTGATCAAATTAGAATGAAAGCAGAAATCTGGGAAACAATCTTTACAGCTAGAAGTTCTGATAAAAGTCTCATTTCTATGGTATATAGAAAATTACATCCAATTTATAAGATCACAAGTCATTCAGTCATTCTCAATGTATAAATAGTCCATGGATATAAACAGATAGTTTTCAAAAGAAGAAATTAA
Source organism: Macrotis lagotis (assembly GCF_037893015.1). Taxonomy (NCBI): domain Eukaryota; kingdom Metazoa; phylum Chordata; class Mammalia; order Peramelemorphia; family Peramelidae; genus Macrotis; species Macrotis lagotis. The sequence continues at coordinate 64,983,079 of NC_133660.1, read as the reverse complement.
ACTACTCTCTCTCTCTCTCTCTCTCTCTCTCTCTCTCTCTCTCTCTCTCTCTCTCTCTCTCTCTCTGTATATATATATATATATATGTATATATATATATATATATATATATATAATTATATGAAAAAATGCTCCAAATCATTATTGATAAGAGAAATGCAAATTTTAAAAAAAAGAATGAGGGTTCACCTCACACCTATCATATTGGCCAACATGAGAGAAAGGGAAAATGATCAAGGTTGGAAAGGTTATGGGAGGACTGGGACATTGATGTGGAGTTGTGAATGGATCCAACCTATCTAGAAAGCAAAAAAGATTTAGGCCCAAAGAGCAGTAAAAGTGTTCCTACCCTTTGACCCAGTAATTGCAATTCTTTGTCTGTACACTGAAGAAATTATAAAAAAGGTGCAAAGTCATACATTTTCCAAAATATTCATAGTACCTCTTTTTTTAGTGGTAAAGAACTGGAAATTGAGGGGGATGCCCATCAATTGGAGAATGACTAAACAAATGGTGATACATGAATATTATGGAATACTGTAGTTCTATAAGAAATCATAAGATGTTGGACTACAGAGAGGCATGGAATGAGTAATGGGATCTGATGCCAAGCCAAGTAAGCAAAACCAAGAGAACAGCATGTGAGATAAACAACTTGGAAGGAAGCAGTTCCTTTCAGCAGTTCAGAATGTTAGGACAACTATATTAGACTGACTATGGACAATATCCGCATCCAAAGCAAATCAAAACAAAGAATCTGATGAACACATTATAAAAATTATCTTTTATGTATCTCTTTCTCTTAATCCTAATTCCTTATACCAAAAATGACATTTATCAAAATAATGTTAACTTGACTGTTTGCCACTGAGGGGAAGGGCTGAGCAGGGAGGGTGGAAGGAAATTTTGTAACTTAAAAATATATTTGTGAATATGGATGAAAATAAATAAATTTCAAAAACCACCAACAAATAATATATGTAATGGGAATAAACTTGGAACATTTTCAATAAGATCCAGGGCGAAAAAAGGATGCCCATTATCACCAATATAGTATTAAAATGGTAGCTTGAGCAATAAGAGAAGAAAAAGTAATTAAAGGAATCAGAACTGGCAATGAGGAAGCAAAGCTTTTACTCTTTGCAGATATGATGGTATACTTAGAGAACCTGAGAAAATCTTCTAAAAAGACCACTTAAAACAATTAACAAATTCAGCCAAGTAGCAGATATAAAATCACCCATATAAATTATCAGCATTTCTATATATGAAGAACAAAACCCAAGAGCAAAGGATAGAAAGTGAAATTCCCTTTAATGTAACTATTGACAGCATTAAATACTTGGGAATCTACATTACAAGACAAACCCAGAAACTACATGAACATACTTATTAAAGTACTTCTCACTCAAATAAAATCAGATCTAAATAATTGCAAAAAATGTAAATTGTTCATGGCTAGGTCGAACTAATATAATAAAAACGACAATTCTATCTATTCCTTTTGAACTAAACTGGTTTTTAAGTTGTTATTCTCTTTAGTACTTTTTTGTGTCTCCTTCAGCAAGTTACTGAAGATTTTCATGATTTTCCCTCATCACTCTCATTGCTTTTCTCAATTTTTCTTTTACCTCTTTATTTGATTTTTAAAATCTTTTTGAACTCTTTCATAGGCTGAGAACAATTCATATTTTTCTTGGAGACTTTGGATGCAAATCTATTGATTATATTACATTATCTTCTTTTGATGTGTATTTTGATTCTCCATAGGACTAAAATAAGTATCTATTAGGTTTTTTTTCCTTCTTTTGTTTACTCATTTTGTCTGCCCATGACTTGATTTTTAATTCTGTTAATTTTGGGACCTGCTTCCAGAGAGAAAGATGCACTATTCCAGGTTTTTGTGGGTTTTTGCACCTGCTTTCTGGGATACACCCCAGGGAGCTACAAGTTCTCAATTTCTTCAAGATCTTGACGGGCTATAACTGCTCTCCTGGCCTGTGGTTTGATGACCACAAGCACTTCTTTCTGCCCTGGAACCAGGAGAGTCCCTGCTCTGCTCCATACAGTAAGCTGTTGTGTTTCTGCAATCTGGTATTCCAGATTGCAACCTAGATCTGAGTATGGCAAAACAACACTGTCCTGATCCCTGAACCGTCCATAGGCTGTGTCACAGAAGCTGCTGTCAGATATTGCCTGAGGCTTGCTCCTTGTCCACTGGCATTGGGTCTGCTGCTGAGGCATTCACTGAACTGGGTTCCCCTATCATCCTGGTGCAATAGTTTTCCTACACTGTTACTACTAATCCAGGCACCCTGTGATTTGTTCCTGGATAACTGTGACTAGTTCCTTGTGGAAAATCATGATTCCTGATCCAGGTTCCATAAGAATCTCTGAGGCCAGCTCCAGGTTTTACGAGTTATGCAACCTGAGGCTTTGTGTGACTGACTGTGATCCAGGGCATGTCCTATACAGGTATGAGCTAGCTACATACTTTGATAAACAACTAGATCAATAATGACAAATACCTGTGATCCCTGTATCTTGACATTATGGAATAACAAGTTCTCTTGATAAGAATAATGTGTTTTGTAAGAATCAAGTGGAGTAGAACTTGTTTACTGCTGTAGTTAATAGTATAAATATTACGGACCCCTGATCATTAAATAGTCGTTTATGACTCAGCCTGGCCAGGTTATTTCTCACATCACCGTAAACACACACCCAGGGATGCTGGTATCAAGTGACACCCAAAATGGGGTCTGATGGGTATCTGCTACAGGGATTCTCCTGAAATGAAGGATGCAGTGGTAGCCCCCAGGAAAGAACTCTAGGAAAATGAAAGTAACAAGGTAGGGGCAAAAAAACAAAGGAAAGTCTCCATACTTCTTAAACTTTAACTGTACTTTTTGGAAGTTTCTTCTTTACTTTTATTTTTAATTGTCCAGGCTTACTTGGGGATTCAATAGAGAGAAAAATGGGACAAATACAATCTGGTGACAGGCAATACTATTTAAAGAAATACTATTAAAGAAATTAGTTCTTGAAAGGGATTTGTTAATTATTAACCAACAACTAGAAGAATTTATTGAATATGTAGAAAAATGCTACCTGAGTTTTCCAGAAAAAAGGAACATTAGACTTAGAAAAATGGGAAATGGTAGGAAGACAAATGAGTGAGCAATTTAGAGAAGAAGGAACAGTAGCTTTCCTGGTTACAACATTCTCTATATGGAATGTGTTAAAAAAATGTGTTACTCCCCCACAAGTTCTGTTTGCTTCTAAAATATGAAAGTGAACCTAGCTGCTGGGCCTGGCAGTAAAACCTTCAGCTCTTTTGGAAGAAACAGAGGTAGATCTGCAAAGGAACATAGGAGACAAGATACCTCACTGGTAGCTACCTTAGCCATCTTAGACTCTAATCTCTTTGTCTACCACTGCTACCTTATCAGCTGTAGCTTTATAAACCTCTGTGAATACTGCTCAGTAAGTTGAAGAGCTTGCAAAAAATATAACTACAGTATATAGTTTGCAAGAAATAAAGATATTGAGGGAAAACTTAGTTTGATAGAACAATATGCATTGTATCTAGGGGATGAACTGGAATCACTTAAAACTCACTTATCACTTAGTTGAGATTATAGACATATTTATTTTTGTGTGACTCTCAGCCAATATAATCATACACAAAACACTACATGGAATTAGATAAAGAATTGTCTATTAGGAGCCTTGAATACTTCTAATAATACAATGCCTACGGAAGCGATGCATAAAATTATTGATGGTAATGATCATTCCAAGACTCCAGGAATTGATCCTAAGGTAGTAAGATCAATTAGACACCCTAAAGCAGATATATCCTTTTCATAATCTGCAAGCTGTGATGATATATGTTATTCCTTTGATAATAATTTCTCTTGTGTTATTAATCTGTGGAACATGGCTTGTAAGACTGTAAGACTGATAGTCCATAATACCTTAGTATAAGGAACTGAGATACATGCTCTCAAATTATTAAATAAAAAGAAGGGAAAGATGTGGAAAGCCTGATCCAGGCTCTGCATGGATCTCTGAGGCCAACTCTAGGTTTTAGTAGTGATGCAGCCCAAGGCTTTGCATGACTGCCTGTGATCCAGGACCATGTCCTGTACAGGTATGGGCTAACCATATGCCCTGATAAACAATTAAGTCAATCATGACAAATGCTTGGGAACCCTGTACCTTGGCATTATGGAATAACATGGTCTATTGATAAGAATAATAAGTATTATAAAAATCAATTAGAGTAGAAACTTGTTTACTGCTCCAGTAATTGTATAAATATCCTCAACCCCTGATAAATAAATGAAGTCATCTATGACTCTCTGCCTGGCCAGATTATTTCTCACATAGCCACAGACATATGCTCAGGGATGCATCAGGTCCCAGAGGTGACCACAGACCCTTTCTCACGTTGGTTTAACAAATCTTTCCCATGGATCTTCCTGATTGTTTTGGGCTGAAACATTGCTTCACTCTGGTCTTTTGGAGTTCTGTCACTCTAGAATTTAGTTAGAATCATTGATACATGCATTTGGAGGGGTTTAGGGGATAATTTGACTGAGTCCTTGTCTTTACTCTGCCATCTTGGCTCTACCCCCACATCCCAATCTTGCCTGGTCATTCTGTAAACTTTTTCATGCCCATCAATAAATTCTCCAACAAGTATTCATATCTTTCTCTATAGATCATATATTTGAAATGAAACATTTCTATTTTATTCCATAGTCTATGCTTTTATTTATCTAAAATGCTAATAAATATTCCTACAAAAGTAAAGAATTCAATTTAATTCAATAATTATTGATTTGGCATTTACATTATGCACTGTATAAAGCACATGGCATAAATGGGGGAAAAAACCTACAGTACCTGCCTTTTGGGTACTTTTCCATTGGGAAAAAGTGAGAATTGAAATATACATTCAACTGACAAGTATTGGTAAGATAAATACAAATAATGGTTGGAGGTAATTTCTGAAGAGATTTTGAAAAACTACTAAGTCTAACATTAAATTAGAATAATTGGGGCAAGAGCATTCTAGGATCAGGCCAGTTTGTATAAAGAGTTTTTCTTTGTCAACCATGGATTCAAAAGAGGGAATAGTGTTTCCTAATTTGAGGGCTTTTTGCTAAATTATCATTTTAAGCTACATGATCATATATGAGTTTTTTAAACTAAAATTATTTTTTCTACTTTTGGTTAGTGAGATAACATATACACAAAATTTAATCATTATATAGGATTCCTGTGAAATTTTAAGAATGAGAAACAGTTTCAAGCTAAAACAAAACAATAAACCAAGAATCTAAATTTGAATAAGATTCATTTGCCTGTATGTTATATTTAAAAAACCTGAACCTTGTGCTCATGGATAACTCATTTAATAGGGCTATTAATTGAATTTGAATTTATGGTGAAAATAATAATTAATTTTATGTACATTATTTTCTCTAATTCTAGACTAACATGCTTAATTCACACAGTTCCTTTTGGAACATGGCTATACACATTATAGTACTTCAAATAAAACATTTCAAAATAGAGTAAAGTCCCTTAAATATTGGGTAATATATCTGTTTATTGGTTTCATAATATTAAGGAGTTCCCATAATTCTGATTCTTCCTTAAATTCTAAAAAAATTGTTTTGCTTAATGAACTAGAGGCGAATAGATATGTGATGGCCATTATTTCTTATATTATTAATTACATACACTATGCCAACCAAAATATTTACATGTGATCCTACTTAAACACTTGTTAAAGAGGAAAGAAATTATTTTGATAATTGCTCATAATCAAAAGAAATCCTATTTCCCTCCATATTGTTGCAAAACATAAATTTTTAATATTCATTACCTTATCAAATGATTAGTTGTGTAAACCTTGCTATAAACAGATCTAAATTTGTAAATTTCTGCTCTTCACACAAGCATATGCATAAAAACAAAATTTTACCATCTCCTTTCTGAATTCCCAAAGTTCTTAGATAGATGTACATAGCAATATTCTTTTCTTTCTCTGTAGGTAGATAAATTCAACCCCTCCCAAAAAAGGGACCAATATTAATGTCTTATTATGGTACTAGAATTATGGATTCATTATTAGAAGTACTGTTGAGTTGTGTTGTGTTATCATATCAGAGTTAATTTGTATCCTTTCTTAAAACAATACATGGATAATATTCAAATTTACTGTTCAAAGAGAGAATTTACAGTGATTTTGTGTACAGCAGGGGTACTGCATGAGAAAACATTCCATGCTATTAATGTTAGCACAAATCAGCTATGATGTCTGCTCCAGCTGTGCTTGGACAACTGTACGTGCCAGATCTGATAACCTAGAAAATGTCCCAAATGAACTTACACTGTCAAAAGTGAAAGTAATAATCGTGATGGGATTTAAAATTGAAGGATGAGCAAAAGGAGCTGGAACCAAATTCAGTTGAGTGGTTTGTTGAGAGAAGCCTTTGGGATTGTTCCATATGTTTGCTTAAAAAACAGTAGCAGCATTTCACTGCTTTTCTTTCAAAAATTACTTCTTAGAAGGCATCCAGTGTCTATTTTCTTAAATACATGAATTTACTAACAAACACTAGCTCAACATTGATCATTAATGTATCAGGGCTTAGATAAAAGAATAGACAATGCAGAACAACCAATATTTTCACTGTACTATTTTAGAATCAAAAGAGTTAGGGTGGGAAATTTAGAGGTCATCTAATCCAAACTCTGTCCCTTCCCCATTTTATGGATTAGGAAACTAAGGACACAAATTTTACTTCTCTTCCCCAAGTCACAAATATATAAGTGACAAAGTAAAACATAGAATCTAATCCCTAGTCATCTGATTCAACATTTTCTACTTTGCCAGGAAAATTAAATATTTACAAAAATCTCATTTTTATCCCCCAATTTTAGTGCACAATGATAAAAAAAAACTTTATATTCACTTTATATGGTTCAGTTCCATAGCAAATCCTTGCAAGTTGCAGTGGATCAAGTACTGAGGTTATTATCAGGAAGACTTGAGTTTATATTTGGTCCTGATTCTTAATCACTGACAATGAACAAATTCATCTGCTGTAAGAAAAATAGCATGCCAAATTGAAAGGGTTTTGAGGATCATATGATATAGTAAATTCAAAGTAATTTGCTAAAGTTAGATCAGTATATAAATTTTAGTTAACATTAAAATTAAGACATTATCTGCTTAAAAATTGCATGATTTCTTTGTAATTCGTCACCCCCAGTTAATGCAGATATATGTTGATGTAACCCATATGAAAGTGTTTTTTTATTTAGAGATACCTTTATCACTCTCAGACCTGATGGACCTTATAACTATCCAGTTACACTGAACGTGAATCTATAGATTCAAATGGTATTCTTTAATCTAGACTAGACACAACTCTAATCATTGCAATAATTTCCAAATGATGAATGCAAATATTTCTATAAATCTGCAACCACTATGAAAATATCTGCTTTTTTAAATGATGACAAAAGTCACTGGTATTACTAATAGTAGTATGATTTAATGTCTAAATTTATAACTAAAGGAATTGCTAAGTTTCTTGGATATTAACTAAATTTTTTTACCCTTTCATAAAAAACTTCAATATGAATTTAGAAAGCCCTAACCTAGTAGATATTTTTCACCAGATTGTATGGCTGGAATTTTCCCTAACCTAATGGGCAATGGTTATGATTTTGTGACAATACTTGGATGTCTGAAGAACATTTTATGGCAGGCTAGGTCCAAACCAGGTTAACTCAATGGTGGTCTGACTCACCATTGCAAATTGGCAGCTTTTGCCAGAGCTTATGTGAATGTAATACAGCCCTTGAGAGTCCAGGACTCCTTCAATATGAAGGAATTAAATGATACAGGATCTGTAAATCTCAGCACAGAGTCTGGGACAAAGAATATACTTAATAAATGCTTTTGACTTTTTCCTTTGGTTCATTACAAGGCACAAAAGAACTTTTGTGAAAGGATATTGATCACAATGAATTAATATAAAAAACTTCATATTGTTGGCAGATCACAGAAAAGCTTTCTAAAATCTTACCATTTTTGAAACTGATTAAATTATTTATTTGAAATGCAATAAATATATGAAATTAAAACTAGAAGACTATAACAGAATGGAATTGATAGGGAAACAGAAGCATTCAAGATGTAATAACACCTCAGTGAATTTTCCTCAAGGTTGGGGGAAAATCAGACTGTAGCTGACCTCTCAATTCTGTAGAATCTTAAAACTAGAGTTTGAAGGGATTTCAGAGGTCATTTTTGTTCAACTATTTTAGGTACAAAGAGCTTAAATGGCTTGTCCAAAGTCACACAAAGAGTAAATGTCAGAGAGGTACATTTTTGTTAATATCTTGAAGATCCTTAGTGAATCCACCAACCAAATTAGAAGAGGGTGGGGATTATTCATTTTTAAAACATCCAAAAACCAACAATAATTTGGAAAAACTACCAGCCTTGGTACAATTCATAGGCTTCATGGGAAACAGTGGAATAAGGTTACAGATGCTCAGGCCTGAACTTGAACAAGTTTCGCAAGGAAACTTTCAAGTGTTTACAATAAGTAGAGATCAGGGACAAAAATGATGTCTCAAAAGTTTTGCCCCGGGGAAAACAATGATTACCCAAACAAAAAAATGTGCACATTTACAGCAGGGGAGGAGAAAATTTATTTTCTGCCAAGGGTCATTTGCATATTTATTACATCATTCATGGACCATAAAGAAATTATCAACTTAAAAATTAGCCTGTGATATTTGTTCAAACATTTAATTAATTCACCCCTAAAAAAGCTCATAGATATTTTGAATTTTGAGTCCCATTCACAGTTGTCTTGACAGCATTAGACCAAATGATCTCAGAGGTCTCATTCTTTGTTGTTTACAGGAAGACTTCTCATTATTAATTTATAGTGGATGTAGTTTATTTAAAAAAATAGAACTCAGGTAAGTTAGATAATTAAAGGTAGTTAAATTGATTGTGTCTTTGGTTCTTACACTTTGAATCATTGGATCATTTCTAAGTGCTTTTTCCATTTCAGTGGGTTATACTTTTTGCATGATCTGGTTTTGAGAATTCTTTTTTCTTCAAGACAATGGGGTTAAATGACTTATCCAAGGTCACATAGCTAGGTAATTACTAAGTGTGTGAGGCTGGGTTTGAACTCAGGTCCTCCTGGCTCCAGGATTTGTGCTCTATCCAATATGTCAAATAGCTGGCCAGTTTTGAGAATTCTTTACTATTTTATAACCTGTGGTCCAGTGAAATTATTGTCAAATTTTACTGGTATCATGTCCCATTAAGTATTATTTTGTGTTTTGTCAGCATAATTGAGCCTACAAGTTCTGCAGAAATAAAATTTGCTTTTCACTTACCAGGATTTCAGTTTAGTTTCAGTGAAATATGTCCATCCCTTAGGCAAAGAAACAAGCTCCTCCAAACTTGTTTTTTGTTCAGAAGCTATTTCTGAGGTGAATTTTTCCTTTCTTACAATGATAATCCTGATGGGAGTGTGGGACATGAGAGAGATTTCTAAAGAAATGTGAAATATACCAACAGTGATCTGACAAATGATTACATTAAGAATTAAATAAATAACAATTTGATTGATGACCTTCATTTCTATATCACATTCATTTCCATCTGTCTTGCTTATTCTCTGCTTAAGGAAATGACCATTACCTAAAATAACATCTTTGAAAACAATTCATTAACATCATCATTCTTTTCCAAAATTACATGCTATATTCCATGTCCATAGGTACCCTCATCTTCAATAAAAAAGAGAGAAGATATACACACTTGAATGTAGAGGAGCTAAAAGTATGACAATAAATTCAAATTCTATTTTGATACAATGTAAATAATTTTGAATTTTAAGTCAGATTTTTGTGATTGTTTTTTGATCATTTTTCAATTCTATCCTCCTCATCCTCCTCATGACCCTATTTAGGGTTTTGTTAAGAAAGATAATGGAGTAGATTGTCACACTTTTATCCTGCTTATTTACAGATGAGGAATGGAGAGAAACATATTTAAATGATTTACACAGATTCACACAACTAGTAAGTGTCTGAATTCAGATTTGAAATTAGGAAAATGAGTCTTCCTGATTTCAGGTCCTATACTCTATCCACTGTGCACCTAGGTTCCCTCAAGTCAGAGCACCTCTATATAAATTGCTAGTCTGTTAGTTACCTTCTTACTATTTCTGGACAAATCACTTAAAATTCCTGAAACTTTTTAGAACAATAGATTTAAAAATGAAAAGATCTTCTTGGTAAAATTAATTTAAACTCATTTAAGTTAATTCCTCCAAACAATATAAGTAGGGAGAACCTCAATCAGGATTTAAATTAGGTTCTTCCTGAATCCAGATCCACCTTTCTATATTTTCATTCTGCCTACATTCTTTATCTGTAAAGTTAAAAGGTTGAACTCAACTATTCCTAGCATTTACTTTCACTTCTAAATATAAATTCCAATTATCACTGACAATATCTAAATATTTATTTTATTCACATATATGTATGTACATATACATTTACATTTACATGTGTTTATTTAAGAAAGATCATCTGAGTTTAAGAGAAGTGAATTGAGTGTTATTATAAGGAACATGACAAACCAATTAAAAGGAAAATTTGCTTGTTAATTTATACGAACATGTATAGCACTTCATTGAATCTATTTGAAAGGGGGTACAGGAGATGTGTGTATGTGTGGTTGTTGTATGTGAGAGAGGGAGAGAGAGAAAGAGATTAGTCACCTCAGTCAAAAAAAAAAGAGAAAGCAATAAAAGTTTCATGAGTTCATTAAATTTTTACAGGCACTGCAGTGACTTAAAAAAAATCATTGCTAAAATACCCTGCAGTGATTTTTGTTGGGTGGCATCAGATTTGTTATAGAATAAAGGACTAGGGTATGGGGTTTATAATGGGAGAGAACATACTAATAGTTATCTGTCAAATCAGAGTAGTCAAGATTCTCATGGTTCTTTTTGCCATGTTGTGCAGCAAATTAATTACTGGTGCATCAGAAAATGTGTTTTCTGAGATCACATTACTCCAAATCACAGATTTTTTGTGTTCCTTGGGTAGGTTTCTACAGTAAGAAAAAGATTATTACAGATTAGTCCTCTAAATCCAGTCCTTTCAAAACCATTTCTTTCAGATGTAATTATTCATATTTTCAAAGTGAATTCAATAGTCATGTTGATATCACATGTCCCTGTCAAACATAGCTAATGGAAAGAGTGATTTATCATCTAAGACTACAGATGCATTTTTAAAGTAATATGTTTGCTTATTAAGAAAGAAAAGCAACCAGCAATACCACTACTGGTTCTATACCATGAAGAGATGATGAAAAAGAGTAAAAATTTCACTTGTACTAAATGATTCACAGAAGCCCTGTTTGTTTTGGCAAAGAATTGGAAATCAAATAAATGTCCATTAATTGGGGAATAGCTTAACAAATTGTGGTATATGTATGTCATGGAACACTATTGTTCTATTAGAAACCAGGAAGGATGGGAATTCAGGGAAGCCTGGATGGTTTTGCCTGAACTGATTTTGAGCAAAATGAGCAGAACCCGAAAAACACTGTACATGCTAGCACTAACATGGGTGTGATGATCAACCTTGATGGACTTGCTCATTCCATCAGTGCAACATTCAGGGACAATTCTGGGCTATTTGCAATGGAGAATATTATCTGTATACAGAGAAAGAATTGTGGAATTTGAACAAAGACCAAAGTCTATTACCTTCAAATTATAAAAAAAAAAAAACTTATGATGTAACTTTGTCATTTCTTATAATTTATTTTTCTTCCTTAAGGGTACAATTTCTCCCATAACATTCAACATAGATCAATGTATACCATGGAAACAATATAAATACTAACAGACTGCCTTCTGCCTTCTGTGGGGATGGGGTGGGGGTAGGGAAGCAAGAATAGGGGGAAAATTGTAAAATTCAAAATTAATAAAATGTTTGAAAAAAAAGAATGAAAAGAAAGGGGCAGCTGGGTTGCATAGTGGATAGAGCACCAGCCCTGGTGTCAGGAGAACCTGAGTTCAAATTGGTCTCAAATCCTTAATGATTATCTAGCATTGTGACCTTATGCAAGTCACTTAACCCCATTCCCTTAAAAAAATCCTCCCAAAACGATAAATAAAGATTAGTTAAATTAACTTTCAAATATTTCCAAATTTTATAAATTTTGAAAGTGAAGGGTGATAAATATTCATGTACAATGGGTACACTCCACTGTCATAAAACTTCTAAGAATTTTCTCATGTTTTTCAATACTACTGAAATATATGGTGCTCAAATGCACTTCACTGGCTTCAAAACTCTATTAAAACTGGTAATTTAATTAAGAATATGCACATAATATGGATATTAATACCTTGATATTTTACTTATTGGAAGCAAAAAATATTAACATTGTCCTGTTAAATCCTACTGACATAATTCTCCTCTCTTTATTTGGCAATTTTGTCTATCTCTTCCCTTAGCCTCTCTGTCTCTGTTTTTCTATCTGTCTGTCTGTTTACATCTCTCTGTCTCTGTCTCTCTCTCTTTCTGCATTAGAAATCTATTTGGAGGCTACTATAGGCCTATTGCTCTTTCTTTTCTTACATGTCGATTGAAAGATATATATATATATATATATATATATATATATATATATATATATATATATATATATATATATATATATATATGAAGGGAGAGAGAGAAAGAGAGAGAGGAGGTTAAATTTATTTCATCATGTTTGTTGTTACTGTTATAATTAAAAGTAATAGTTAAATTAATTTTTCAAACTTTTTGTAGGTTTAAATTTGTCTAGTTTTATATATGTTCTTTATTACAGATAATGTAGTAAATTTAGAAATAAATGGATTTCAATTATTAAACATTGAAATTATCATCTCCTTCTCTCCTCTCATATAGGTATTTGAATAGTTTTAAGGTACATTTTAATTGTTTCAATTATGTTTAGCTAACTTTTTCTATATCATTTGGGCATTCTACTTAAGACAATATTTTATAGCTCAAAATCTTGAACTTTTTGCAAAATATTTGACTATAAATTCAAAATATTTAGTTTTAACACAAAATGGAGCCATGGATCTACAATATCCTCAAAATGAACTACTTACCCTCTCTTGTAATTGAAAATTTGTTTCATTTGGATTTTTTATGTAGCCTGTAGTAAGATATTATTTAAGGAATACATAAAGAAGTTTTAACACTTTTATTTCCAAGGAATAATTCTTACTAATCCCAGGTACATTAGATGATTTGTGTTAAAACTAAATATTGTTGGCAATAGAATTATGCTCTTGAGAAACCCTTCTCTGCTTCTGCCTTTCACAAAATCTTAGTAGACAATCCACTATAATAAGTGGAGTCTGGATTTCATAGTAAGTTGAATATAAATTGAATATTAAATGAAATAATAAAACTTACATTTGATTGCATGCATTCTCATGTTTGCCTATCATGTGATATTAACTAGTTTAATTTTTTAGACTACTTTTGAAGGGGCAGTAAGAGAACTCAGCTGCAACAGAGGGCGGGAGCACTGGTCTGATAACAACCCTCTCTCTGTTCTCACTCAGGCAGGACTCTGCTGTTTTACCATACTCAGATCCAGGTTGCTGTTTGGGTTTCCATGCTAAAATAGCTGGGACTCTCCTCACAGCTCCAGGGCAGAGGGGAGCACCTGTGCTCATCTACATATCAAAGCATAGGCAAGAGAGCATAAGAACCTTTAGGAATAAAGGTCCCAGTAGGGTGTATCACAAATCTCCCAAAACCTTGGAAGTGTGGGAAATTAGTCTTAGGCTGAGGAAATGAGCAAACAAAAGAAAAAGATGAATATGACAATAACAAATTATTTTGGTCCCATGGAAGATATGGAAGGAAAAAACCTCAAAGTTTCTGTATCCAAAGCCTCAAAGAGAAATAGAAAGTGGGCTTTGATTATGGATGACCTCAAAAGAGACTTTGAAAGACAATTGAGTGAGGTGGAGGAAAAATTGGAAGGAGAAATGAAAGAAATATAGATAAATCATGAAAGCCAAATCAACAGTTTAGTGAAAGAAATACAAAAAAAATACTGAAAAAAATAATAACTTAAAAACCAGGTTACGCCAATTGGAAAAAGCAAAACATAAGGCAAATGAGGAGAAGAATGCTTAAAAAAGTAGAATTGGCCAGTTGGAAAAGGACATAAAAAAGCACTCTGAAGAAAATAGCTCCTCTAAATGCAGAATGGAAGTAAAGGAAGCTGATGGATTGCAAGAAATCAGGAAGAAATAAAACTCTTCTAAAAAATTTCAAAAATTAGAAGAAAATGTGAAATATCTCATTGGACAACTAATCAACCTTGAAAACAGAATCAGGAGAAATAATTTCAAAATTATTGGGCAACCTGAGAGTCAAGACCACAAAAATAACCTAGACTTAATTTTTCAAGAAATAATACAGCAAAATTGCCCTGAGATCCTAGATGCAGAGTGTAAAATAGAAATTGAGGGAATTCACCAGTCTCCTCCTGAAAGAGATCCAAAAATAAAAAAATTCCGGAATATTATAGTCAAATTCTAAAACTCTGAAGTCAGAAAATACTAAATGCTGCCAGAAACAAACAATTCCACTACAGTGACTCTCTATATTTAGGATTATACAGGATCTAGCAGCATCTGCATTAAGGGCTCATAGGGATTGGAATATGATATTCCAGGAGGCAAAAGATCTTGGTTTACAATCGAGAATCAACTACCCATCAAAAATGAACATCCTCCTTCAGGGGAAAAGACAGACTTTCAAAGAAAGAGGGGACTTTCAAACTTTCCTATTGAAACAACCAGAGCTGAACAGAAAATTTGATCTCCAAGTACACTTCTTTGTTGAACCATAGAAGGGATGGACAAGAAGGACTAATATGAGCAACTTAATGATGCTGAGCTCTTTGGATAACTGCATGGGAAGAAGATATTAATGGCTTGCATGAACTTCCTCATTTATAAAAGTTGTTAGAAGGAGCACATATAGACAGGGCACAAGAAAGGAGTAGAAAGCAATGGTATATTAAAAAGATGGAGTCAATGGGTGATAAACAAATGTACTGGGAGGAAGAGAAAGGAGAGTAAGGGGCTAAGATATTTCACATAAAAGTCAAGAAAAAGCTTTATCAATGGAGTTGAATGTGGGAAGGCAAGGGGGGAATGAGTGAGTCTTCATTCTCATCAGAAATGTCTCACAGAGGACATAACATATACCCTTAATAGGGTATAGAAATCTATCTTGCCCTACAGAAAAATGGGAAGAAAGGAATTGGATGAGGGGGAATGGGAAGAAGGAAGTGGGGAATAGGTGACAGAAGAAAAGGAAGATGCAACACACTTTTGGACAGGGACATAATGAAAGGAGAGAGATATGTAAATTAATCTTGTAATAGCAATGTGGGAGAAATACTGAAGCAACTTTTCTGGTGGACTTATGATAAAGAAGGCAATTCAACCCAGAGACAGAGCCACTGGATCCTGAACACAGATTGAAGCACATTTTTTTCCTCTCTAACTATTCTTGAGGTTTCTCATCTTTTTGGGGGGAAGGGTGTTCATATTTGCAATTATAACAAGATTATTGTAATAATATAAAATTTTTAAAAAAATTAAAAAGCAAGAGAAGAAATAATCCTTGACTTTAAGAAAAGAGATAAGAAAACTATAGCCTCCTTAAAAGGTATTAGAGACAATGAAATAATTTCAATACTAAATGTGTTTACACCAAGAAGTACACCATCCGTATTCTTAGAGGAGGAACTAAATGACCTACAGTAAAACTCTTGGTGGGGAACATCAACATTTTTCTCTACATTTAGATAAATGTAACCACAAAAGAACAAGACGGAAGCAAAGGAGGTGAATAAACTGTTAGAAAATAGATGGAGGTTTGTTTTTTTTTTTTTCCTGTGGCACATGGTACCTGGCATGTTGTAAGGAATAAAAACCTCACATTTAAATGCAGAAGGGCAGAAAACATTGAATATATTCTTTTCAGACAATGAAATCACATGGAATAAAGGGTTATGGAAAGCTAGATCCAAAACTAATTGGAAACTAAAGAATTGAATTTTTCTTTTTCTTTTTTTTATTTAAATGAACATATATTTTATGTTACAAAATTTCCTTCCACTCCTCAAAAATATATACATATTTTTGATAAACATGCCTACAAATTAGTGATTTTCATTATAAGAAATTAGGATTAAGAAAAAATACATAAAAGATCATTTTTATAGTGTTAATCAGATTCTGAAGGGTTAGTTTTTGTTTTGTTTTTCTTCATTTGGATGGGGATAACATTATCCATAGTGATCTAATATGGTTGTCCTAACTCTCTGAATCAATGAGAGATGTTTCCATCAAGGTTGATCATCTCACAATGTTGCTATAAATGTATACATTGTTCCCTTGATTCTGCTTCCTTCGTTCAGTCCTATAATTCATTTCATGCTTCTCTAGAATTTGACTATTTATGATTTCCTAAAAAACAACGATATTCAATCATATTATTGTACCATAACTTGTTTGACCATTTCCTAATTGATGGGCATCCCCTCAAATTCCAATTCTTTTCCACTACACATAGAGCTTTATGAATAATTCTGATTTTATTAAATTAAGAAATCTTGACTTCTGGCCAAGATGGCAGAGAAAAGACAGGCACTGTGACAGGTGCTCTCTCTTTCCCCTCAGAAAAAACATGAGAGAAACCTCTTAAAAGAAATTTGATCAACAAAACCCAGAAAAGAGAATATAGGAGAAGAACACTTACCAAGTAGGTCTGTCTCAGGGGACCATGGGTGACCCTGGAGACGAGAACAGAGGCTCAGTGTGGGGAGAGCAGCTGAGGGAAGCCAGAGGGCCAGCCTCAGCCAGAGAGACTTTGGTGAGTGGCAGGTGTGAGATCCAACTTTAGCTGCCAATCTTTGGGGGGGTCAGCAAGAGGGTGAGTTCTAGCACAGAGTCTCAGAGCATGCCTGGAGAACCACCAGCTGAGCCAGGGACCTGAGCCCCATACTTTCAGCAGGGCCCTCTGCCTAGATGAAACAATAAACAACCCTCACCCTCCACACCCTCAGGGCAACAGAATTCACTCAACAGAAAGAGATTAACTCCCTCCTTCAGGGCCCAGCCCACTGTTCAAGGTCAACTCAGACCCTGCTGCTGAGGACCTCACTCCAGAAAAAGCAGCCAGAAACCCATACTGGATGTACTCTGGAATTACTATACCAAGTGAATAAAGCCTCCATGATCTTCAAAAGCAAATCTTTGAAAGTCAGCTCCCCTCCCCAACACAAGCTGAAGAAAACCCCCAGAAGATAGGGAGGGCAAAGGGAGAAATACTTAGAAGGGACAGATTCTAACCCAGAGAGATCTAGCACTGCTGATGAAAATATGAATTGGTATCCATCCCAGAAAGACTTCTTTGAAGAAATGAGGAAGGACTTTAAAAATCAATTGGAAAAACTGGGTAAAGAAACTCAAGAGAAAATTAACACATTGAAAAAGAAATTAACATCATGGAAGAAGAAAACAAATTCTTGGAAATATTGGACAAATAGAAAATGAGAATAACTTTCTCAAATCTTCAATTAGGCAAATGCAAAAAGGAAATTATCCTCTCAAAACTACATTTGGGCAAATAGAAAAGTACTTCATAAAAGGAATGGACCAACTTGAAAAGGAGCTGCAAAAGATGAAAAAAAAAATTTTTCTGTAAAAAAAATGGAATTGGTGGAAATTAATGACTTCCTGAGACAACAAAATTGTGTTAAAGACAATCAAAAGATCAAAAAAAAATAGAAAGAAATGTAAAATATATCATCAGCAAAACCACTGACCTCCAGAATAGGTCTTATTCTGACCTCAGAATAATTGTCCTTCCTCAAAACATTGAAGAGAAAAAAAAAAGCCTGGATTTAATATTACAGGATTTAGTGAAGGAAAATTACCCTGAATTCATGGAACCAGAGGGCAAAATGGTTATTGAAAGAATACATCGATCCCCCCTGGAAAGATATCCTAAAATGAAAACACCAAGGAATCTTGTGGTCAAATTTCAGGACTAACAGATAAAAGAAAAATTCCTGCCAGCAGCTAGAAAGAAAAAAAAAATTGAAATACCAAGATGCCATAGTAAGGAATACACTGGACCTGGCCACAGCAACATTAAAGGATCCAAGGGTCTGGAATGATATATTCTGAAGCGCAAGGTATCTTAGAATGCAGCCAAGAATTCACTACCCAGAAAAACTGAGCCTTCTCTTCCTGGGAAAAAGATGGACATTTAATGAAAGGGGAGACTTCCAAGATTTCATAATGAAAAGACCAGAGCTAAATAGAAATATGGACATCAAAAAGGAGGTTCAAGAGTCCAATGAAAATGTAAAAAAAAAAAAAAAAACTGCTATACATTAAGATGAAACTGGCTATATACCCAACTGGGAGAAAGATTCTCATAACTTGAGAATTGTAACTCTATTAGAGAGAGTATACATAGTGAGAAGCGATGGACACTGATAACTTTTCTGTGACTCAGAATGATTTAAAAACAATACTTCCATAAAAAGGGGGGGGGGGCAGTAAGGAGAAAGGAAGTTGGAAGGAGTCTGAATGAATGTGGCAATTCTCATTACATAAAGAGGTACGAAAGACCTATTGTAATTGAGGGGAATATAGGAGGAAGTGAGAACCACCTGAATCTTCATCTCATCAAACTTTGCTTAAAGTAAACTTAGCCACACTTAATCAAGTTAAGAAAATTATCTTACCATTCAAGCATTAAAAGGGGAAGGGGTGATGGGGAGGAGGAGAAAAGGGGGAAGTAACAGAAGGAAGGGAAGAAGGGGAAAAGGGAAAGAGGAAAAAAGTGGAAGGGATTTGATATAATAGGGCAAACACACTGAAGGTGGTGGTATTCACTGTATACCGTTTTTTTTTTTTTTTAGTTTTTGCAAGGCAATGGGGTTAATTGGCTTGCAAGGTGTTGGTATTCAGAAACAAAACACTGGGGAATATGGATAAAGGGAAAAAAACAAACAGAAGGAAGATAGCATGGAGGGCAATAAAGATTTAGTAATTATAACTTTGAATGTTAATGGGTTGAACTCTCCCTTAAAAAGTAAGTGGATAGCAGAGTGGATTAAAAAACAGAATCCTACAATATACTGCTTCCAAGAAACCCATTTGAAGCAGAGAGATACATATAGACTAAAGGGTAAAGGCTGGAGCAAAATATATTTGCTTCAGCTGAAGTGAATAAAGAAGGAGTAGCAATCCTTATAGCAGAATAGGCAGCTGAAAAAATAGATAGCATTAAAAGAGATAAGGAAGGAAACTATATCCTCCTAAAAGGTACCACAGACAATAAAGTTAATTCAAAACTGATTATGTATGTCCCCAACAGGACAGCATCCAGATTCATAGAGGAAAAGTTGAAAGAGCTACAGAAAGACATAGACAGCAAAACTCTACTAGTGGGAGAACTCAACCTCCTGCTCTCAGATTTAGATAAATAGAATTATATAAAATAAACATGAAGGAAGTTAAGGAGGTAAATAGATTATATAAAATAATTATAATAGTCAAAATAATTTATTTAATTTAATTTAGTCCTATTTTATTAATTTTAATCTCATTTAATAATATAATTAATATAATATAATTAAAATAATATGAATAATAAATACAATTTATATATAATTATAATTAATTATATAAAATAAATAAGAATGACGTTAATGAGGTAAATAGATTGTTAGAAAACCTAGATATGGGCAGCTAGGTGGCACAGTGGATAGAGCACCAAACCTGGAGTCAGGAGTACCTGAGTTCAAATCTGGCCTCAGACACTTAATAATTACCTAGCTGTGAGGCCTTGGGCAAGCCACATAGCCCCATTGCCTTTCAAAAAAACTAAAAAGAAAACAAAACCTAGATATGATAGATGTATGGAGGAAACTGAAATGGGGATAGAAAGTAATATAACTTTGTTTTCTGTAGTACATGAGACACAGAAATTCACCACATACATGGACATAAAAACCTAATGATCATATGCAGAAAGGCAGAAAAAGTGAATACATTTTTCTCAGATCTTAATGAAATAGAAATATGCAATACTGGGCAAGGGAGATATAGACCCAGAACTAATTGGAAACTAAATAACCTCATTTTTAATGAATGAGTGAATCAAGCAACAAACTATAGAAAGAATTAATTATTTTATTCTAGATAATGACAATAATGATACAGCTTACCAAAACCTATGGCACATACTCAAAGCAGCTGTCAAGGCATATATTATATATCTAAATGCTTATGTGAATAAATTAGAGAAAGAAGACATCAATTAAATAAATATGCAACCGAAAAAAATTAGACAAAGCACAAATTAAAACCCTTCAATAAAAGAAATTCTAAAAATTAAAGGAGAAATCAATAAAAACAAAAGCAAGAAAACTATTGAACTAATAAATAAAACCAATAGCTAGTTTTGTGAAAAAAAAAACAATGAAATTGATAATGCTCTGGGCAATTTAATTAAAATAAAGAAGAAAACCAAATTTCTAGTATCACAAATGAAAAAGGTGAACTCACCACCAATGAGGAAGTAAATAAAGTAATAATTCAGAATTATTTTACCCAACTATTTGTCAATATATTTGATATTCTAAATGAAATGGATGAATATTTGAAAAAATATTAGTTACCCAGATTAAATGAAGAGGAATTTTAAAACCTATATAACATTATCTCAGAAAAAGAAATTCAACAAGGCATAATTAAACTCCCCAAGAAAAAATCTCCAGGGCCAGATGGATTGACAAGTGACTTCTATCAAACATTTAAGGAACAATTGGTTCCAATTCTCTATAAACTCTTATGATAAATAGATGAAGATGGAACTCTACTTAACTCTTTCTGTGTCATCAATATGGTGCTGATACCTAAATCAGGAAGTGTTAAAATAGAGAAAGAAAATTATAGATGTAGTCCACTGATGAATTTAGATGCAAAAATCTTAAATAAAATCTTAACAAAACGATTAAACAAAGTATCACTAGGATAACACATTATGATAAAGTAGGATTTATCCCAGAAATGCAAGGTTGGTTCAATATTAGGAAAATTGTTAGTATATTTATTTATATCAATAACATACCTATCAGAAATCCTATGATCATATCCATAGATCCTGAAAAAGCTTTTGACAAAATACAGCACCCATTCCTAATATAAACACTAGGGAGTTTATGAATAAATGGCTTATCCCTTAGAATAATAAGTAGTATCTATCTGAAACCGTCAACATTATATTCAATGGGGATAGGCTTGAGGCATTCCCAGTAAAATCAGGGATGAAACAAGGATGCCCATTGTCACCACTCCTATTCAATATCATAATAGAAATGTTATCCTCAGCAGTAAGAGAAGAACAAGTAATTGAAGGAATTAGAATTGGGAAGGAGGAGACAAAACTCTCACTCTTTGCAAATGAGATGATGGCATACCTAGAAAATCCCAAAAAGCCATCTACAAAGCTCCTAGAAATAAATAGCAACTTTTGCAATGTAGCAGTATATAAAATAAACCCTCATAAATCCTCAATATTTCTATATATATCTAGTAACTTCAGACAAAATAAAATATCTGAGTGTCTACCTGCCAAGGCAGACTCAAAAACTCTTTGGAAATGATTACAAAATACTTCTCGCTCAAATAAAATTAGATTTAAATAACTGGGCAAACATCAACTGTTCATGGATAGGTGGAGCTAATATAATAAAAATGAAAGTTCTACCAAAACTGAAATACTTGTTTAGTGCCCTACTGATCAATATTCCAAAAAACTACTTCAATGAGTTAGAAAAAGTTGTAATTAAATGTATATGGAGAAATAAAAAGTCAAGAATTTCTAGAGATTCAATGAAAAAAAAAGTGCAAAAGAAGGTGGCTTAGCCTTACCAGATCTAAAATTATGTTATAAAGCATCAGTCCTAAAAACTGTCTGGTGTTGGCTAAGAAGTAGATTCATGGATCAGTGGAATAGACTAGGTGCAATAGCAGGAAATTATTGTAGTAATCTGATGTTTGATAAACCCAAAGAGTCCAGCTATTGGGATTAAAAACTCTCTCTTTGATAAAACTTGTTGGGAAAATTGGAAGTTAGTATGGAATAAACATAGATTAGAGCAAAACCTCATACCCTATACCAATATAAGGTCCAAATGGATAAAGGATTTAGACTCAAAATCAATATTATAAGCAAACTAGAAAATCATGAAGTAGTTTACCTGTCAGATCTATGGAAATTGAAACAATTTATGACCAAGGAAGAGATAGAGAACATCATTCAGAACAAACTAGATGATTTGATTACATTAAATTAAAAACCTTTTACACAGAAAAAAACCCCTATATCCAATATCAAAAGAAATATAGTGAATTGGTAAACAATTTTTGCATCTAGTATTTCTAAGAAAGGACTCATTTCTAAAATATACAGAGAACTGAGCCAAATTTTCAAAATAAAACAAACTATTACCCAATTGACAAATAGTCAAAGGTTATGCAAAGACAATTTTTAGCTGAGGAAATCAAAGCAAACTATAATCATATGAAAAATTGCACCAAATCATTACTTATTAGAGAAATGCAAATTAAAGCATCTCTGAGATACCACCTCACCCCTCTCAGATTGGTCAATATATCCAGAAAAGACAATGATCAATGTTGGATAGGATGTGGAAAATCTGGGACAATAGTACATTGTTGGTGGAGCTGTGAACTCATCTAACCTTTCTGGAGTGAAATTTGGGATTATGCTGAAAAGGCAACAAAAAATGTGCATACCCTTTGATCTATCAATACTACTACTACTGGGTCTATACCCTGAAGAGATTATGAAAAAGGGCAAAAACATCACTTGAAAAAAATATTCATAACAGCCCTGTTTGTGGTGGAAAAATTGGAAATTAAACTAGTGTCCTTCTGTTGAGGAATGGCTTAACAAACTGTGGTATATATATATGTCATGGAACACTATTGTTCTACTGGAAACCAGGTGGGATGAGAATTCAGGGAAGCCTGGAAGAATTTGCATTAACTGGTGTTGATCGAGAGGAGCAGAACCAGAAAAACATTGCATATCCCAACAGCAAAATGCAGATGGTGATCAGTCTTGATGGACTTGCTCATCCCTGCAGGGCAACAACCACAGACAATTTTGGGTCATCTGCAATGGAGATTACCATCTGTATCCAGCAACAGTATTATGGACTTTGAACAAAAAACAAATACTATTATTGTCAAATTGGAAAAAAAAAACATTATATTATTAAGTTATTTTACTATCTCATTCTTTGATGTTATTCCTTAAGGATATTATTTCTCTGTCATCACATTCAACTGAGATCAATGTATAACATGGAACCAATGAAAAGACTAACAGAATGCCTTCTGTGGGGGGGGGGGAGGACAGAAAGAATAGGGGGAAAATTGCAAAACTCAAAATAAATAAAATCTTTCCTAAAAAAATATTAAGAAGTCTAGTATTAAAAACTGTCAGGCACCAAGATTTAAAGGAAGGTAATAAGTAGGGCAATGATTTTTGCATATAGTGTTTCTGACAGTCAAAGAATATGGAAAGTCAATTCTCAGATGAGGAAATCAAAGCTTTCTATAATAATATGAAAAATCTCTCTCACTGATTAGAGAAATGAAATTTAAATATTTTTGACATACAGCCTCACATCTCTCAGATTAGACAGTATGAACTGACAGAAAAATGATCCACATTGGAAGGGATATGAGAAAACTAATGCCTTGTTGGTGGAGTTGCAAACTGAGCTAAACTTTCTGGAGAGCAATTTGGAATTATGCCCAAAGGGCAATAAAATATGCACACCCTTTAATTCAGAAATACCATTACTGAGTCTGTATTCTACTGAAATCATGAAAAAGAGTAAAGATCCCACATGTACCAAAATATTCATAGCAGCTCTTCATATAGTGACAAAGAGTTAATAATTGAGGTAAAGCCCATCAATTGAGGAATGATTAAATATGAAATATATATATGGTTCTGTAAAAAATACTGACAGGGTTTCAGAAAAGCCTTGAAAGACTTGCATGAATTGATGCTGAGTGAAATGAGCAGTGTCAGAAGACCATTATAATCATTAAGAAAAAAGGAGTGATAATCAACCATGTTGGGCATATTCATTACAGCAGAACAATAATCAAAGACAATTTCAAAAGCCTGATGATGAAAAATATCATCCTTATCTACAGAAGGAATTGTGGAGTTCAAATGAAAATCAAAGTATATTATGTTCAGTTTTTAAAAGTTTTCTTATGGATTATGTCATTTTTTTCTCTCTAAATCTTCTTTGATCCATTTGGATCTGATTATTCTCTTACAACATGATTGATATCAACCTATATTAAACATTGTAATAAATGTACAGTCTATATCAGATTGCTTCCTGTCAGGTAGAGTTGGGAGGGAAGGAAGGGATGAAGAAAAATTGTAAAGTGCAAAATCATGGAAAAACGACTGCTAAAAACTACTATTGCATGTAATTGGAAACTCAAATAAATAAAATACTAAAACATCAAATTAAAAAATAAAATGAAGTATATTACATTTAAAAGGAGAAAAGTGATTAGTACACTGTAGATCAAGGGTCAAATCTTGCTAAGTGCCTTTTTAAAAAAATTTTAACTGAATTTTTTTTAAAATGTATACAACAACAAAACCTGCTACAACAGCAACAGCAGGTAACAACAACAGCAACAACAAAACTTAGATCACTGGTTGTGGCAAAAGAGGCACTGGTTTTATTCTGTTATTTTAGACAATCAAGCAAGGAATTGATGAAGCCTATTTGTATTTTTTCTATTTGCCTATCCCTAATGTTTAAATAACTGTACGGTGCACCAGCTACTTTGATTTCTCTAATCAACACAGACTTGCTCTCAGCTATAGTGAATGAGACAGGGAGGCAGAGATGGTAAAGCACTTCAACTTTATTAGGTTTATATAGCTGCTTATATCCTAGTCTACTTCTGTACTCATGAACAACTCATGCACCAATCATATTAAAGATTACATATTGGCTAGATCATTACATTGGTTGAACAGTTATACATTCTTAGGTATACTTCATTGTTCTTGCTATAATGCGATCCTTGATCAATGTAAAGAGATATAAAGTAGCTGGGTTGTGCTGATCTTATGGAAAAGCAAAGGAGTTTGGGTCATGCTGGTCTCCTGAGAAACCGAGCCAATGTGTTTACAAAACAACAAGAGGCAAAGAGGGTCTTTAACCCATTACCTCTGTCATTTCACAACTGTGGTCCTCAAGGATCCCTAGCAATTACCCCTTTTTATTTTTCCATAAGTAGACCTTCATTTGATCAAGATTATCCTGCAAAGCAGATCACACAAATTGAGCAAGAAATGATAGTGTGATTAAAACCACAAGGGTTGCTCCTATAATGGTAGCAATGGTGTATAAGGTGTGCTGTCCCCAAGAAGGAAAAGATAGATGACTAAAATAATGAATGATTTTTTGTACTGTCTTATCTGGTAAAAGATTCTGTTTAGAAGCATCATTAATTTGTTGTGCTAAATCATATAAATCTCCAATTTGCATAGAAATATTACCATTATCTTTAATTCCATTAAGATGATTCTTAATTCTTTCTCATGAGTGATGAGCCATTATATTGTAAATTTCTCAAGTAAAAAAGATGAATATCAATAATCACAAGCCAAACTAGCCTTATAGTCTATCATATCTACTTTATCCCCAACATTCTCAGTAGTATCCCTTAATGCTTTGATGGCTTTATAAAATTCTTCAATAATTCACTGTTCCTTGAATCCCAAAGAAATATTTTTAGCTAATTCTTCTAGAAATTGAGCCCAGAACTATTTCATTCTTTCCAGTGCTTACAGACATTGATAGAGAAATTGATGATGTAATAATAGATATTGATAAAAAATATTCCTAGAATAACACATGAAATGCATCTTTCCCCCTTATTTCTATGGTATATTGAGAAATCTTTTTTTTTCTATTTCAGAAAACACATGATCAGCCATATTTTGATACCAACCCTTGGATTTTACAGGTATCATCACATACCTTGTCCTAGTAATGATAAATATTGTTCCTAGGGTTTTAATGCCAATACATTCTGTTACAATGTAATTTAGACAGAATATATTATAATAATCATCCATTACTGATATATTTACAGTAGATCCATACATAAAGGTATAATTGTTCATGAAACAAGCCTTCCCCATCAGTGTCTCAAATGAAGTGATTCTGTTGGAAGTATGTCTTCATGTGATGTTGCTTAGTCCCATAATCAGCTATTTTCCAGCTTTCTCCTAAACTTTTCCCCCCACCAATCCATATATAATGGAACAGGGAATCCATGATCAAGTGTAAACATATCTATTACAGGAGGCGGCTTGTCTGTGGGAAAGGAATAATGTCATTGTGTATCTCTATTAGATGATAGGTTACTGGAACTCTGGAATACATATGTGATTATTTTGGAGAAACAGAGGAGATTTTGATGATAATCTGGTAAAATTAAATTGAACATAACGATTAGTGTGATTGTAAAATGGATCACGTTCAAATTGTGGTTGAACTATTTCTAAAACATTTAGGGGTCTTTTCACCTTCTTCCACAACTTGAACCCAAGGTGTTTGAGGATAAAAACCCATATTTTTTCTTCCTCTGGGCATTCTGACATGCTAGTCTGCATTTGAGAAAACAGCATCACAACAGGCCATAGTTTTTATATACTCTGATTGTTTTTTCTTTTACCCCTTTTATGTGATTTTCTTCAATGATAGATCTCACATTTCTTTGAGCAATCCTGTATTCTCCTCCATCTGTAGAGATACAAAGAAAAGATGGCCCTTTTGTTAATACCTTATTAGGTTCTTTCCATATTCCATCTTGACCTTTCCATATAACTTGTTCATTATGTACCTTTTGTATAATTTGTTTAATTAATTTAGAATTGCTGTTGCCCTTTACTGGAGGATGGCAGTACAATTTCATGGCCAGAGTTATAAGTTTTTATTAATTGTATGTACAGCATGCCATGTCTAGCCTAACTTTAGATTTATTCCCCAAATTAGATTTATTCCCCAATTTAGATTTATTCCCCAAATTCCCCTCCTTATATTTTTGGAGAAAGGTTTTCAATGTCCTGTTTGCACATATGGTCTAATTTTTTCACTGTCTATTTTCAAATTTCCAATCTCTTATACTATCTTCTTCTAATTTTATCATTTTTTGCTTCTTTAAAATTAAACAAGGGGTGGCTAGGTGGCGCAGTGGATAAAGCACCGGCCTTGGAGTCAGGAGTACCTGGGTTCAAATCCGGTCTCAGACACTCAATAATTACCTAGCTGTGTGGCCTTGGGCAAGCCACTCAACCCCATTTGCCTTGCAAAAAAAAAACCTAAAATAAATTAAACATTAAATTCTTAAGCTATATAAAAATAATGTTTCCCTGCTGATATACGATTCTCTTAGTTAAACTTATAACTAAATATGTCTATGAATTCATTTATATATATATACATATATTTCAAAAATCCAATATGAAACTTATACCAATGCCATACATGTATAATTTCTTCTTCTTCAATAATAGATATTAATTAAGAAATATTTCCTTTAAGAAACCCTAGGTGGAAGAGCACAGTTTTTCACAATGTCTCTGAGTTAAAAAACCTTGAGAGATATAATACCTTGTTGGTAAGGTATTTGCCAGTTTTCTTATAACAAATATTTAAAAGGTGATGGATGGTACTTCAATTAATTCCTTGTTTGTTATTGTAACACAATCTTAAAGTTTCAAAAAATTGTCTGAATCTGTTCTGATACCAAGTTTACTAATTATGCATAACATATTTCAATTTAATGTAAATTCCCTTTACTCCTAAAACTTTTATAATACATAAAAATTTCTTGAGGTCAGATGTTTCTAAAATCCCTTTTCATGATTACAAGTTTATCTTTATAGTTCTCTTAATAATCTTATGAATTCCAGGGGCAGCTAGGTGGCGCAATAGATAGAGCACCAGCCTTGGAGTCAGGAATAGCAGGGTTTAAATCTGACCTCAGACAGTTAAAATTACCTAGCCATGTGGCCTTGGGTAAGCCACTTAACCCCATTGCCTTGAAAAATCTAAAAAAAAGTAATAATCTTATGAATTCCAAACTCATATTCAAAATTGCCTTAAATTATTTTCCTTTTCAAAATATAAAAGATGACAAATCCTTCTTATCTGTATTAGTGCTATTCTAAATTCTCAATGCTCTAACTTAAAAGAACTTTCTATCCTCACTGACAAATGATGTTCTAGGAATTGGAGATTCCTTATATTTTGAGATATCAAGGTAGTATTCACTAATTATTTAAACATGATAATTAAGACCAATCCTAAAAATAATTTTATGGACAATTTCAGTTTCTTCTAGGTCCCTTATAATCATAATTTGCCAAATCTGTAAATAAAACTCTATTAGTCTATCAGACTAGAAAAGAGACAATAGAAAATAAGAGAAAATAATAGAACCCCTTCTCCTCCAAAAGCAGCATGATTCTCAGGAAAATCTCCTTTTTTGGTGTCAATCATGAGTTTTGGGAAAAAAGAAGATCTAATTATGAAAAGAGAGAACGTAAAGAAGATTGGCCAATCAGAACACAGAGAACAATAGGTCTGAGAGATAGCTGAGTTTTTCTCTGCCTATATTTTAAAGGAAATACATAAAGACACATAAACAGAGTCAGAGCATTTAGAATCAGAGAGGTCCCCCAAATCCGAGGAAACCTCACTCTGCTCTCACACTAGAGGGTCCCCTTAAACATTATACAAATATAAAAATCAAGAGGATATCAGGTAAACATACATACTCTGGCTAGAAAACAAAACAAAATACCACCAAAAGTGACAATCTTCCAAGAAACCAGAGGAAAAATGCAGAGAATATTCCGTTTTTCACAACACATTTTTTCCATTCAAAGGTTTTGATATCTAACTTCCTGATTTTAACTATAAATAACTATAACTTTTGAGAAGGTTGAGTGAAATGAGCAAAATTGGAAGAAGATTACATATACTAATACCAAGATTGGTTGATCAGCTGTGATAGACTTATTCCATTTAGCAGTACAATAATCAAAGACAATTTTAAAAGACCGTGATAGAAAATATCATCTATATTCAAAGAGGAAACTGAAATTTAAATGCAGTTTACTAGCTTCTGTTTTTAAAAGTTATCTTATGCATTATATCATTTTCTCTCTCTAATGGTTTTTCTCTTTCTGTTGGATTTGATTCTTCTATCACAATATGATTAATATGGATATATGTTTACTTTAATTGCACATGTATAGCCTATATTAGATTGTTTTCTGTCAGGAAGAAGGGGGGAAGGAAGGAAGGGAGGGAGAAAAATGGAAAACTCAAATGCTTACAAAAAATTGATTGCTGAAATCTATCTTGGCATGTTGTTTGAAAAACAAACAATTATTAAAAAGAATATTCTCATTTTTATGCTTGTGTAACTATTTAAACTCTGCTTATTGTTTTCCAACAATAAAATATCAACTACATGGTTTTTAATGAAAAGACAACAAACAGCAGCAGCAGCAGCAAAATCCTCACAACCATTGTTACATGTATCCAAATTGTCTGTGAGGAAACTTTTGCTACTAGCTTTGTAGAAAAAGAAATAGGAGAGTCTGAGAACATCAATTGTTATGTTTTTCTGTTTTTCTTCTATCTCAGGATGTTATCAAATTTAGGAAAAAGAAAGAGAATGTTAAGATCTTTTCCTGAAAACCAAGACATATAGATTCCTGATTTAAAACATGACTACTTAATTTCTCCTTCAAAACCTTTTTTATTACTAAACTCCATTAAGGTAATTATCTAAATGTTCACATGTTTTCATTCAGGGTCGATTAATTAAACTTGTCAATGCAATGCAATGATAATTTCTTATTTTTATGTTTTGAAAATAAAGACTATTGCCTTATGACCATTACCTATTACTTTGAAAAACTGAATATAGGTTTTTCTGAGCTCAGAAACTTTTGTATAATTGTTGACTTTTTAAAAAATAGCTTACATGTGATATAATATTAATTAAAATTAAGGTTTATAGAAAATAAACATAAATATATTGCTTATAAATTCAAATTTATATATATATATAGATTTATTGAATGGTGAGTATTTTTAGAAAGTCAGACAATAATGCCAATAAATGCACTGTCTTTCCCACTACTATAATGAAGTCATTCTGATAACTAACTGAAGGAAAGAATTGAAACTGTTCAAAGACACAATTCAATTTAAAAAAAAAGAGAAAAAGTGAATATGCAAGCTAAATGGATGAATTTAGAAATGATTGAATGACAAAACTTAAATCATAATGATTAATTATAATAAGTTTATATCAACATGATGTAAGGCCACTAATTGAGCAAATTATGATAGATAATAAAGCTATACAGTCATTTATTAATCTATAGGAATATATCTATCTACCTATCTATCTCTCTATCTATAATCAATTATATAGATTTACATTTGGTCAGTAGTTCTTATTCTCTTTTAAAAGCTTTTTCTATTAATAAAATTGTCTGTGATTTCTCCTCCCACTTCTTTTGCTATTTTCCCCTTTCTCAGATATGATATAAAATGACTACTTACCAAATTTAAAGATATCATGATCATAGCAGAGGCTGTTAATACATTAGATGGTAAAGTTAACTAAAAAAACAAACAAATAAATCTGACCAGACAAGAATTAGTTTCATGAAGTAGGATTTAATATGTATTTCAAGTACTGCAAGTATTTTTAATACTACAATGCAAAAAAATTCAGAAATAGAAAACATTGTAATTATGACTAAATTTCAATTTTTTATGATAAACATTTGAAAATTTCAATAAATGACAAGTCAATATGAATCAACATTGACATGTGCAAGACAAAAAGTATTTATTAATCATCTGTTCTATACTATGGAAATAAAAACAGGCCCAAAGCAGCCCCTACATTTAAGGATCTCACATTCTAATGTGAGAGACTATTTGCAATCCAATATTTGAATTCAGGATAAATTAGATATAATATGAGAGAAGGAACTAGAATTCAGGTAAATCAGAAAAGTCTTCCAGAAGAACATACTTTAGTTAAGATTAGAAGAAAATCAGGAGACATGAAGAGGATGAAAATCCAAAGTAGAGGGGAGATACTATAAAAAGGACTTGAATTAAGAGAAGAAAAATCTGTGAAGAACAGTTAAGTACAGCACTGTCCAAACTGATTAGGGAACAATGAACAGCTAAAAATGCATCAGTTTTCAGTAACAAATGATAATAGACCTTTTTGATTTGAAGCTTTATACTTTCATCTCCATTGTAAAACATAAAGCATAAAATGAAATACAGTGACAAGAAATAGTAAAATTTCACTATTTGGGTAGAAACTGTGTCAAACAAATCAATTTTGAAATAAATGTAATTAAACATCAAGTGATCATCTAAAGCATATCTAAAAGAGGGAAAATACCAAAAGAAGGGGTAGGGGAATCATAGACCATTTTATCAATTGAAATAAGGTTTTTTTAAATAACATTAGAAATTACAGACTCATATTCTTGCATTTTCATATTTATAAAATCTTTCTGAGAAAAACATACTAATATCAAGTATATCCTTGAAAAAATAATCAGAACAAGCAATCTCTAACCAACAGCTTCCAACAGTTGGAAAAATCTTTGCTGTCACACAATTTAAATAAGCTATTGCTACTGATATTTATTCTGGTTACATAAAAGACAGCTAAATTAATAATTAAAAATTCAGGATTAAAATTTCCATACATGAATCCTTTAGAAATATAACCATAGAGGTTAAAAAACCCTCTGGTTATTAATGTAATTCATATAATAGTAAAATAAACTTTCCCCAAAGTTGTCCATTACTACCATGGAAGGTATATTATGAAAGATATGAATGGAGGAGGGACCCTTTATTTAGTAATCTAGATTATCTATGCTGTGGATGATACTTGTGTTCAAAATGTCTCTTATTCTGCAAGATTGAGACAAAAAATGAGATTTTCCAATTCAGTGACTATTTTGGTATTTTTCAAATTTGCTGGCATATTAAGTATTGGAACAAAGAAGCAGAGCAAGAGATGGAATAAGAAGATGGTGGAGGAGTATCTTTCACTCTTCCTTGCAACCCCAGAATGGCAGAAATGTACAATACAAATAATCCTGATTCAATAGTATTGGCAATGTCCTTGAACTGTGATGAATCTTCAATGTCAATATTTCAGAATTTTGTATTATTGTTTTTTCTGGAGTTCAATCTGCCACAGAATCTTCCTTTTTAGTAGCATAAGATAATGATCTGGAGTGGAGGTGAGGTTTCCTCTTCATTTTGCAATACGCTGCTTTCTGCTTAGTCAGCAATTAAACAGTATTTCTGAATCATTTGAGTACTGACCAAATCCAAATTTGTCTCTTCCTTTATACTTAAATATTGTTCCATTCTTATTATGTAAATAATTAAGTTCTACTAACTGTATTCTCTAAAGAATATAAAGATTTTTTTTAAAGGAACTATTACATGGGTGGAGCCAAGATGGAGACAGGAGAAGAGCCTCTCTTAGGTGCTCTCTCTCAAAACCTATAAAATAAGGACTTTAAATTTTAGAGAGACATAATGCACAGAGAGATCCAGTGAGGCAATTCTCCAGCCCAAGGTAACTTGGAGAATAGTGGAAAGGTTCTGCTCCACAGAGTCAGAGGGGCAGCCGGCCAAAGTGAAGAACTTCAGCCTCCCAGAGGTAGCCCCAGGGAGTCTTGGAGCCACAGCTCATGGTAGCAGGGGCAGTTTCCTGACCTACACCCCAGGGTGCACCGGGCACAACTTGGAAGATGGAGGAGTGCCTCTTCCAGAGCAAGTGTGTGAAGCCCAGCCCTCAGGGCACTCAGTGAGTAGCATGGCCACAGTATCCCAGATCCAGGAACCAGAAGCAGGTGGAGCCAGTAAGCAGGCTCAGAATGCAACAGAGAATTAAATACCCAGCAAAATTGAATGTCCTCTTCCAGGAAAAAAGATGGACTTTCAATGAACCAGGGGAATTTCTACTGTTCCTATTAAAATGGCCAAAGCTGAACAGAAAGTTTGATCTTCAAATACGGGACTCAGGTGAAGCATGGAGAGTGAAGGAGAAGGGTAAAATTTGAGGGACTTAATGATGATGAACTACATGTATTCTGGCACAGAAAAATGATACTTATGATACTCAAAAGAAGCTTCTCATTTAATAGAGCAGGTAGAAGGAGCTTTTATAGAAGAAGCACAGGAGAGAGCTGAATTTGAAGATATAATATATTTAAAAAATTGAGTCAATGGCTAAAAGGGAAATGTAATGAGAGTAAGAGAAAGGAGAGGTAGAATAGGCTAAGATATTTCATATAATAAGATTTTTTTATTACAATGTGCTATTGCAATGCTATGGAAGGGGGTAAGGCAAGGGAGAATGAGGGAACCTTCACTCTCATCAGAGAGGCTCAGAGAGGAAAGAACATACATATATATATATATATATATATATATATTCAATGGGGTATAGACATCTAGAGTGAGAAGGAGAGAAGGGGAACATGCGGATGGGGGTGCTGTGAGTGATGGAGGAGAGGGTGGAACATGGGGGAGAGAGAGGTTAGATATAACACATTTTCTTTTTTACTTTTTACAAGGGGCTGGCATTGGATGGCCTGTCTGGGACCACAGGGTTGGGTGGCTTCTGGGCCTTAGGGGTCGTATGTGGGCTTGGGGCCTCTTGGCCCCAGGTTGGTGATCAGTCTTCTGTGCCACTAAGCTACCATACAGCACATTTAAGAAGAGGGACAGAGTGAAAGGAGAGAGAAAAATATAGTGTATGATAGTGGGGAAGAACAAATGGAGGGAGATGCAATCAGCAATGGCAACAGTGGAAAATTATGGAAGTAGCTATTGTGATGAATTTATCCTAAAGCATGTGATCCACCCATGACAGAGCTGGTGGTGATGGAACACAGACTGAAGCACATTTATCATCATCATCATCATCATCATCATCATCATCATGCTCATCCACATCCTCCTCATCATTATTATTATTTTTGGGGGGGTTGCAGAGTGGATGGGGTTGGGTGGATTGCCTGGGGTCGTACAGCTGGGTGATTGTTCGGTGGCTGAGGCCAGATTTGGATGAAGTTGCTCCTGACTCCAGGTACAGGACTCCATCTACGGAGCCACCTGGCTGCCCATATTATTTTTTTTCATTTTCATTTTCATTTTTTTCCTCTTTCCTTTATTGCTCATGAGGGTCTAAATTTTTTTGGGGGGAGGTTATTATGTTTATTCTTAAACAGGAATATTTTAGTACTACATAAAAATCATTTTTAGAAAAATAAAATAAATAAATTTTAAAAAAATAAAGTAACTATTACAGTACTAAATTAACACTTGTCTTTTAAGATGATTTTGAATTTTGAGAAGAATCTAAGATGGTGGAATAAAAGTACGGAATTGCTCTAGTTCTCCTACAAGTCACTTCAATTGCCTTTAAATAATAAATTCTAGAGTAGCAGACCCCCTCCCATAAAAGATGTAAAACAATTTTCTAGGCCAAGACAAATTACATAGGAAAGGGCAATCATACAAGTTTAAGAGAGGGGCCCAATCTAGCTCAAGCTATGTCCCAGAAAACCAGAAACATGCCTTGGGAGTCATGGAATCAATAGTAGCAGCTGCTGCTTCCAGAATTTTCAACTCTCAGATCATAAGGAGATCAAACAACCAATGGAAAGGAAATTAATTTGATCTCTTTGGTAGTACTGAAGCAGTATTCTGTTGCTTTGTCCATACTTTTAGAATCTCCAGGGGAAAAAAAAAAACCTTTGGTCCCAGGCCATGGAAAAGTTCATAAAGGATTTTTAAAATAAACAAAAGAAATACAGGAGATATTGGGAAGAAAAATGAAAGTGAAACAAGAAAATCATGTAAAATGAATCAACAGTAGACACAAAAAATACTGAAGAAAATAACATCTGAAAAAAACAGACTATGCCAAGTGGAAAAAAGGGGAACAGAGGAACAAAATTCGTTGAAGGAAAAATAAACTCCTTTAGAAGTAGAATTGACGAAATTAATGAAAGCAGTACAAAAACTAACTGAAGAAAATAATTCCTTTGATCAAGTGAGAAATCAAGTGAATAGCAAAATAAAACCAAAAGACTGAAAAAACAGAAGAAAATGTGAAATACTTATATTAAAAAAACTAACTAGGAAAATAGATTCGGGAAAGATAATTTAAAAAACATTTTGGACTACCTAAATAACAGCTGTTCCTTGAATGTTTCATAGAATTCATTTGTCAATCCATCTGTCACTGTAGATTTTTTCCTTAGGGAGTTCAATGGCAGCTTTTTGAATTCCTTTGTCTAAGATGGGGTTGTGTAGGTTTATTAATTTCTTCTTATTTTCATTTAGGCTATTTTATGATTTTGTACATAGTCATCCATTTCACTTAGATTATCAAATTTACTGGTATACAATTGGACAAAAAAATTTCAAAATGAATGCTTTAATTTCCTCCTCACTGGTGAATTTACCTTTTTTTCAATTTTGATACTAGTAATTTGGTTTTCCTCTTTGTTTTTTAAATAAAATTAATCAAATGTTTATTTTTTATTTTTCCCAAATCTTGGTTTTATTTATTGGATCAATAGTTTTCTTTCTTTTGATTTTTTTCCATTTCACCTTTGATTTTCAGAATTTCTAGTATTGTATTTTCTTGGGAATTTTTAATTTTACGTTTTTAGTTGTATACTCAATTTATGATTTCTTCTTTGTCTAGTTACATAAGCATTTAGAGATATATTATGTTATCTAATAACTGCTTTGGCTGTATCCCATGGGTTATCACATTATTGTCATTGTCTTGAATGAAATCATTAAATCTTTCTATGATTTATTGTTTGATCTATCCACTTTTTAAAATTAGGATATTTATTTTCCAATTAGCTTTAGGTCTATTTCTCCATGGCCTTTTATTTCTTGGGAATTTTGTTACATCATTGTCTGAAAAGAATGTATTCAATATTTTTGCCTTTCTGTATTTGATTAAGAGGTCTTTATGCCCTGGTACATGATCCATTTTTCGTAGGTGCTGGTATAGCAGAAAAAAGAAATGTATATTCCTTTCAATTAGCATTAAGTTTTCTCCAAAGGTCTATTATGTCTAAGTGTTCTAACATACTACATATCTTCCTAATATCCTTCTTGTTTATTTTATGGTTGGATTTATCTAATTCTGAGAGAGGCAGGTTGTGGGGTCCAGTCAAGTTTTGCTATATATAGTTTCCTGTAACTCATTCAGCTTCTCCTCTAAGAGTTTGGATGCCATAACCCTTGGTGTAAAAAGGTTAATAATTATATAGCTAACATTGTGAGATGAACAACGTTGAGGGAAGCAGTTCCATTCAGCAGTTCAGAGAGCTAGGACAACTATAGTTGATCAAATATGGACTAAGTTATCCCCATCCAGAGAAATAAAAACAAAATAAAACAAAATAAAACACAAAAAACCCAACTCTTCATAATTTGATGAACATTTTATAAAATTATCTCATGTGCATATGGATGAAAAATAGATAAGTATATAGATAAATATAAAAACTCACAAATAGATGAATAAATGAATAAGAATGCTATAGCTTCATTACCTAAGATACATTCTAGGAGCTGATTGTTTCCTTCCTCATATCTATAATGAGATATACTTTTGGAGTGACTTTGTATGAATTAAGGATTAGTACCCCTGAATTTTTAAATATTATTTATTTATTTTCATCATTTTCAATACATGCATATTTACAAGTTATAAAATTTCTCTTGACCATCCCTTCTCACTCCCTCCCTTCAGCAGGGAACAGTCAGGTTAGCATTTTGCATGCATATTTTGTTAAATAAATTTGCAAATTAGTAATGTTTGGCATGAGGAATTAGGATTAAAGAAAAGAGATACATAAGAGATAACTTTTAAAAGTTGTTCATCAGATTTAGAAGGGTTTTTTTTCCCTGTGTTTTATTTTACTTTGTTTTTCTTCCTCTGGTTGGGGATAATTTAGTTCATAATCAGTCAAATACAGTTGTCCTAGCTCTCTGGACTGTCGAGAGGAGTTGTTTCCTTCAAGGCTTTTCATCTCCTAATGCTGTTGTGTACATTGTTCTCTTGGCTCTACTGCTTTCAGTCAGCATCAGATCCCATAAATCATTCCATGCTTCTCTAGAGAGTCTGACAATTTATGATTTCTTATTGAACAATAATATTCCATTGTATTCATGTGTGATAACTTGTTTACCCATTCTTCATTTGAGGAGTATCCCCTCAATTTCCAATTCTTTGTCACTACAAAAATTGCTGCTATGAATATTTTGGAACATGTAGGACTTTTCCCATTTCTTACAATTACTTCAGGATATAATCCTAGAATTGGAATTGTGGGGCCCAGAGGGTATGAAGAGATTTATTGTCGTTTGGGAATAGTTCCACATTGTTCTCCAGAAAGGTTGGATGCATTCACAACTCTACCAGCAATGCATCAATATCCCAATCTTGCCACAACCTTTCCAACATTAATCATTTATTTATTAACCAGCACCAGGAAGTTTTGGTACCTACTGCTTTATAATACTTTTAGATCTGGTAGAGTTAGCCCACTTTCCTTTATTTTTTTTTTCATCAGTTCCATTGCTATTCTTGCCCATTTGCTGCTACAGATGAATTTTATTACTATTTTTCTAGCTCAGTTCAAGTATTTATTTGGTAGTTTGATTGGTATGGCAATGAATAAGTAATTTAAATTGGGTACAATTGTGATTTTTTAAAATATTAGCCTGACCTAATCCATGAGCATTTGACATTTTCCCAATTATTTAGATCTGACTTTATTTGGGTGACGAGAGCTTTATAATTGTGTTCATACAGTTTCTGAGTTTTTCTTGGGAGATAGATTCCCAAGTACTTAATGTGTCTACAGTTATTATAAATGGAATTTCCCTTTCCATATCTTGTTTTAGGGCTTTGTTATTCATACATACATATATATATATATATATATATATATATATATATATATATATATATATATATACACACTGATGATTTATTTTACATCCTGCTACATTGCTGGCTGTTAATTGTTTCAAGTTTTTTAGATGATTTTCTTGAATCTGCAAAGAACAAAAATTTTGCTTCCTCATTGCCAATTCTGATTCCTTCAATTTCTTTTTCTTCCCTTATTGTTAAAACTATCATTTCTAATACCGTGTTGAATAGTAATGGTGATAATGGGCATCTTTGTTACACCCCGATCTGATTAGAATTGTGACTAGTTTATCCCCATTGCATATATTTGTGGATAGTTTTAGATAGATAATGCTTTATTACATGTTTATTATTTTAAGGTAAGCTCCATTTATTCCTAAAGTCCCCCCCCCCAAGGAATGAATGTTGTATTTTGTCAATGGCTTTTTCAGCATCTAATGAGAGCATCATATGATTTCTGTGGCTTTGTGACTGATATGTTCAATTATATTGAGTATTTTCATAATACTGAATCATCCCTGGTCAGGTGTATTAATCTAGTAAAACCTGATCATGGTGTATTAATCTAGTAAAAACTTGCTGTAATATCTTTGGTAAACTTCTACTTAAGATTTTTACACCAATGTTCATTAGGGAGATTGATCTTGAATTTTCTTGGTCTGTTTTAGTTCTTCCTTTTTTTAGGTATCAGAACCATATTGGTGTCATAAAAGTAATTTGTTAGATATTCTATTTTTAAAAATGTTTTAGGTAGATTTGGCATTAATTGTACGTTAAATACTTAGTAGAATTCACTTATAAATCCATGTGGACCTGGATAATTTTTCTTATGGAGTTTATTGGTAGTTTCTTCTATTTTTTTTCAGAAATGGGGTTATTTAAATAATTTATTTCCTCTTCTGATAATTTGGGCAATTTATATTTTTGAAAATATTGATCCATTTCATTTAAGTTTTCCAATTTATTGGAATACAATTTGTGAAAGTAGTCCCAAATTATGTATTTGATTTCCTCCTCATTGGTATTTAGTTCACTCTTTTCAATTTTGATGCTGGTAATTTGGTTATTTTCCTTCTTTTTTTAGTCAGATTTACCAGAGGTTTATCTATTTTGTTGCCTTTTTTCATAAAACCATCTCTTAGTTTTATTTAGCAAATCAATGTTTTTATTTCTTTCAATTTTATTAATTTTCCCTTTAACTTTCAGAATTTCTAATTTAGTATTTAATTGGGGATGTTTAATTTGTTCTTTTTCTGGCTTTTTTAGTTGCATAACCAATTTATTGATCTCCTCTTCCTCTATTTTATTCATTTAGGCATTTAGAGATAAAAAGTTTCTTCTCAAAACTTCTTTGGCTGAATCCCATAAATTTTGATATGATGTCTCATTTTATCATTTTCTTGCATATAATTATTGATCATTTCTATTATTTGCTGTTTGATCTACCCATTATTTTGATAAAGTTATCTAATTTCCCATTAGTTCTTGGTTTATCTTTCCCTGACCTTTTATTACAAATAATATTTATTGCATCATGATCTGAGCAGTATGTATTTATTATTTCTGCATTTCTGTACAAGATTTTAAGATTTTGTGCCCTAGTACATGGTCGATTTGGGTGAAGGTGCTGTATACTGCCCAGAAAATGATATATTCTTTACTATCCCCATTAAGTTTTCTCTAGAGGTCTATAATATCTAAATTTTCTGAGATTTCATTCACTTTCTTAGTTTCCTTATTGTTTATTTTGTTCTTAGTTTTTTCTAGTCCAGAGAGAGGAGAGAGAGAGAGAGAGAGAGAGAAATTGATGTCTCCCA
Source organism: Macrotis lagotis (assembly GCF_037893015.1). Lineage (NCBI taxonomy): Eukaryota > Metazoa > Chordata > Mammalia > Peramelemorphia > Peramelidae > Macrotis > Macrotis lagotis. Next base: position 64,942,857 of record NC_133660.1, on the reverse strand, counting down.
TTATTAAAATTTCACTGTCTATTTCTCCTTGTAATTCACTCAACTTTTTCTCTGGGAATCTGGAAGCTATACCATTAGGTACATGCGTGTTTAGAAATGATATAGCTTCATTTCCAATGGTGCCTTTTAAGATGTAGTTTCCTTCCTTATCCCTTTCAATGAGATTGATTTTTGCTTTCACTATGTCTGAGATTAGGATCACTACCCCAGATTTTTTTACTTCTGCTGAAGAATAATATATTTTGCTCCCACATTTTGCCTTTTCTCTGTGTGTATCTCTCTGCTTCAAATGTATTTCTTGTAAATGACATATTTCAGGATTCTTGTTTATCCCATTCATATTTACAGTCAAGATTACTAATTCTGTATTTCCGTCCATGCTATCTTCATCCATTTATATTTATCTCTTTCCTTTTTTCTGATTCCTCCTCACCAAAATTTTTCTAAATTTCTCCTTTGACTTTTAAAAATTTTACTTCCAGTTTATTTTCACTTATACTTTCCCTTTCCTTCCTTTTTTTATTTTAAAATTTTTATTCATTTTAAATTTAAATATAAAACAAGAAAAAAGAATATTTCCAAATACACATGAGAGAATTCAATATAAAACAATAAATTTCCATTTCAAGAAAACCTATGTAACAAATATGATACAATGCTTTAAAAACTATGCAGTTTTTCTGTGTTTCCTTCAAGATAGGTCTTTTGTTCCCTGCTATATAATTTTATTTTATGTTTCCCCCCTTACCATATAGAAGGCTATAATTAAACATGAATACACATATACAAAAATGTATATTTCTTTAAAAACACACATTTAAGACTGCACCATACATATTTCTAACTGCCAGTTCTTTCTCAGGAGGTGGCTTACATCTTCCTTCATTGATCCAAATCTTTCCTTGTTTTTCTTTATTTCTTTTTTTATTAAAGATATTATTTGAATTTTACAATTTCCCCCCAATCTTACTTCCCTCCCCTCACACCCCATGGAAAGCAATCTGTCAGTCTTTACTTTGTTTCCATGTTGTACCAATCCAAATTGAGTGTGATGAGGGAGAAATCATATCCTTAAAGAAGTCTAAGAAGTAACTAGATAAGACAATAAGATATTTGTTTTTTTTCTAAATTAAAGGGAACAGTCCTTGAACTTTGTTCAAACTCCATATCTCCTTATCTGGATACAGATGGCACTCTCCTTTGCAGACAGCCCAAAATTGTTCCAACTCTTCCTTAGTCATAAACTATTCCCCTTTCCATAGATCTGACAGGTAACTAACTAGTCCTTGATCTTCTAATTTGCTTATAGTATTGTTTTTTTTGTGTCTGGTAACCATTTGGATCTTATCTTGTTAAAGGGTGTTAGCTTTTGGTCGAATCTAAGTTTCTTCCATACTAACTTCCAATTATCCCAGCAGCTTTTATCAAAGAGAGAGTTTTTATCCCAATAGCTGGACTCTTTGGGTTTATCAAACAGCAGATTACTATACTCATCTCCTGCTTTACACCTAGTCTATTCCACTGGTCCACCACTCTATTTCTTAGCCAATACCAAACAGTTTTGATGACTGATGTTTTATAATATCATTTTAGATCAGGTAGGGCTAAGCCACCTTCTTTTGCACTTTTTTTCATTAAGCTACTGGAAATTCTTGACTTTTTATTTCTCCATATGAATTTACTTACAATTTTTTCTAACTCATTAAAGTAATTTTTTTGGAATTTTGATTGGTAGGGCACTAAACAGATAGTTTAGTTTTGGTAGAATTGTCATTTTTATTATATGAGCTCTACCTATCTATGAGCAGTTGATACTTGCCCAGTTATTTAAATCTGATTTAATTTGTGTGAGAAGTGTTTTATAATTGTTTTCAAAAAGATTCTGAGTCTGTCTTGGCAAATAGACTCCCAAGTACTTTATATTGTCTGAGGTTACTTTGAATGGGATTTCTCTTTCTAACTCTTCATGCTGTATCTTGCTAGACATATATAGAAAAGTTGAGGATTTATGAAGGTTTATTTTATAACCTGCAACTTTGCTAAAATTGCTAATTGTTTCCAGTAGCTTTTTGGATGATTTCTTGGGATTCTCTAGGTAGACCATCAGATCATCTGCAACGAGTGAGAGTTTTGTCTCTTCCTTCTCAATTCCAATTCCTTTGATTTCTTTTTCTTCTCTAATTGCTGAAGCTAACATTTCTAATAAAATATTGAATAGTAGTGGTGATAATGGGCACCCTTGTTTCACCCCTGATCTTATTGGGAATGCCTCTAGCCTCTCCCCATTTTCCCTGTTTTTCTAAATCTTACATAAACTGTCTCACACCCTCCCCCACTCCCCATTAAAGACAGATACAAAAGGATAGGTGCTGACTAATAACTGGAAACACAGAACCATTTCATTTTTGGTATTCAAAGCTGTCCACCGATTGATTATAAAATCTTTGCAACATTACATTAATTATGACAGGAGACTTGTGAAGTAGATCCTATGAGTAATATTATCCCCATTTTATAGATCTAGATTGGCAGAAGATTCCATAATGATGGGAAATATAGAAGGCTGAAATGGTGGATTGAAACCAATCTATAGAGTCTGCAATACCAGGATCAGAAAATTTGATTTTATTTGGTAAATGATGGAAATTCAATGAAAGATTTTGAGAGACATGACAATCGTAGAGAAAGCCAAATTTTTGGAAAGGGGAGCAGTCCATGATTAAGGAAGTGTTGGAGAACATCACCAAAAACCAATTAGATGATTTTGATTACATCAAATTAACCTTTTCTTCCCTTTTATTTTTCCCTTATCCCCTAATTTCTCCCTTACACAGTCTGACACTTGCCTGTAGATTGTTAGATTTTTAAACCAAATGGTAATATATTTTATTCCCTCCTTAGGCTAACTCTTTTGAATATAATTTATTCAGCATTCACATTCTCCCTTCTTTCCCACTAAAATTATAACTTTTTGTGCCTCTTCCCTTGGTATCATTTATGTCTCTTGTACCATTAATAAGATATCAACAATCACAGTTTGATTATTTGATAGCTTGATAAGCTTCTATTGTTATCAAGATATTGCTTGACAATCAGCATTAACTCAAATTGCATCAAACTATAATTATAATCATTTTACCTTATCCTCTTTTTCAAGTATCTTTCAAGTACATACAGTCTTCCTCACAAGACAAAGTGCAATCCAAAGTCCTATTTCTTAAAGTATTTGTGCCCATCCCCCCCCCCCCCCCCCGTCTATTTTATGTCATTCTTTACCTCCAGCCCTCCAAACTTAATGTACTTAACACCTTGTTAAGTGAAACAAGGTCTATTGTCTGTCCCACTTTACTCTCCCCCCCAACAGGGTACATGACAATCTGTAAAGTGAAGCACCAATTAATTCAAACCCTGGTCTAATTAAGTGAGAGAATCTTAAAGTACTGGGAGGCTCTGGAGGTCTCACCTGAGAACTTTGCAAATAATTGTAATTAACAAAGACAATGTCTCTGGTCCTCACAGTTTTTGATGCCCTCATTAGACATGGTGCTTAACACCTTGTGATTAAAGTCAGTCAAAGTATAATTAGACACTTAAGTTAAAGTTAACAACTCTGCTTTTTTTTCCAGGTCTTTTTGTCTCAAACATAGTAATGTCATCATGAAGCTCTTCACTTGAAAGACAAGACCCAATTATACCTATATACTTTAGGTTCATCTTCTTTAATTATATTCTACCCTCTAATTAGTCTTAGATAAGTAAGATTCTAAAGAATTAGAAATGTTGAGTCTTCTCTTTTAGGGTTGTATACAATTCGATAGTAGACCAACATTTGCTTAAACCAGTTTTGGTTTTTCATTTCCATTTTCATTTACCTTTTTAAATACAACTCTTCAGTCATGTATCTGGAGATTGAATTCTCTGTTCAATTCTGGTCTTTGTGTCAGGAAATTCCGGAAGTCCTCTATTTCTTTGGACATCTTTCTCCCTGACAGTATATGCTGAATTTTGCAAAGTAGTACATTCTTGGTTGTCATCCCAGGTCCTTAACTCTCCAAAAGTAATTATTCCAGTTCTTCTCATACCTCAGTATTGAGGCTGATAGATCTGACTATGTCCTCTTTATATATGCATTATTTTTGTTATGCTTTTATGTTATGTTTTTTCTTCTGGAATTTGACTGTTACAGTCCTTGGTGTTTTTATCCTGGGTTTTCTTTCTAGAGGGGTTCTGTGTATTCTTATAATACTTATTATTATCTTGTTAGAGTAGATTTGGGAAATTTTCCTTTTCCTTTCCTGCATGATGATTTCCAGGTTCTTTTGTTGGTCCAGGCATTCTGGTAATCTAATGATTAATAGATTGCCTCTGTTGGATGTATTTTCCAGGCCATTCATTTTCCCTAGAAGGTATTTTATATTTTAATTAATTTTTCAGTCTTTTTATTGGTTTGATGGAATCTAGTAGTCTTTTTAGATTCATTGATTTCTAATTGTTCAATTCAATTTTTAGGATTTTATTTTCTTCAATTAGCTTCTATATTTCCTTTTGCAGTTGTTATTTTTTTTTACTTTAATGGAGTTGATTGCTTTGATCAACATTTCACAAATTTTCTACATGACCTTCATTTCTTTTTTCCATTTTTCTTCTTCTCTTTTTTGGTTTTTAAATTATTTTTAAGCTTTCTGATGAGCTTTTGTATTTAAGGGTTATTGACTGTTTAGGGACTGTTATAGACAATTACAAATAATTGAGGGTTATAGACAATATATAGACTGTTTTGAAATTTCCCCTGTGAGTGTTTTTTTTTATTACTTTCTTCTTCTGAATTGGAATTGCTGTCATCTTTTTCTGTCAAGTAGTTTTCTATGGTGAGTACTCTTTTAGTTTTATTATTCATCTTTGCTGTTATAGTTCTGCTCCTGGAGTATATGGAGTATAGATCCAAGCTTTTATTTTGCTTGGGCTGGGGATTGATCTCCGGTTTATTGTTGGCGAAGATGTTGCCTATGCAGTCCAGGCCTTGACTTTGCAGAGGTCCCCCCCCCCATTTTGTCCAGGTTCTGAATTAACAGATTATTGTTCCCCAGTTTTTTTCAGGATTCAGACTTTGTTTATGTTTGGGATCATTCCTGCTGACTTACTGTCTAGCTGCTGGTACTTCCATTACTATTAAACTGTCAGGACTTAGATTGCATTGTGAATAAAATCCTCCTGATAGCTTTCCCACTCTCCAGCGTCCTGGACTTCACTTCGCCCTTTCCCCCTGTTCCCCAAAGAGACCTTCACAGAAGATCCTCCATGAGGTCTACAGTTGAAAACTTATTTGGATCTTCTCTTTTTCTTAGTGGGATCTGTAGTGTGAATATTAGAACAGATTCCTCATTTATCTTTGTTAGGGAAAGACCCCAGGAGCCTGTTGGTTTCACACCACCATTGTGGCTCAGCCCTGGAAATTCTTCCCCTGCTTTTTTTCACTTCAGTTGAAGCACAATCTCTTCTACTCCAGCCTTTTAACTTTATTCTGTATATATCTCTCTGCTTCAAATGCATTTCTTGTAAACAGAATATTGTAGGATTCTGGTTTTAATCCACTTTGCTATTTGCTTTTGTTTTATGGCAGAATTCATCCCATTCATATTCAAAGTTACAATTACTAACTCAAGTGCTCTCCATGCTATCTTCCCTCTGTTTTACTTTTCTACCTTTTTTTACCTTTTCATTATTCTCCAGTATTTTTCTTCTGAATATCACTTCCTTCAATGTGTTTATCCCCTTCTATTCAACTTCCTCCCTTTTCATTACCCTTTCCCTTTACCCCTTCTTATTTCCATGCTTTACTCCTCCCCCTTTACCATCTTAATACCTGAAAAGTGGCAAGAGTTTCTTAACTCAACTGAGTGTGGGTGTTAATCCCTGTTTGAGCCAAAATTTGAAGTAAGATTCAGGAGATTTTTTTTCACCTCCTCCCTTCTTCCCCTCTATTGCAATAAATCTTTTGCACCTCTAAATATGATATAATTTATCAACTCAAGTCCCCCTTCCTCCCATCTCTTTTCTCTCCACAATTATTAAGGAGATATTATTTTTAAATCATTCCATCAGAGTCATGAGTATCCATTACTTGTAGCTAAGTAATTTCCTGTAATAGAATTACAATTCTCAAGAGTTATGAGAATCTTCATTCCAGGTGGGGATATAAGTAATTCAACCTTATTGGATAACATTTTTTTCTTTTCCCATGTTTTCCCTTTACATGTATCTCTTGAGTCTCGTATTTGAAAATTAAATCTTCCTTTTAGCTCTGGTCCTTTCATGAGGAAAAGTGGAAATTCTTTCATTTCATTAAATGTCCATATTTTTCCTAGAAAGAGAAGTCTCAGGTTTGCTGGATAATGAATTCTCCCTTGTTCTCCATTTGTATCTGTTAGAAGAAATATCCCAACAAAAATTTCAGGTCAAAACCTATAATTTCGGAATCTTTTTAATCACACAGTAGGTAGTTTGCAAAAAGAAAATTTAAAGAAAATCAGATTTTATACAATTTAGTTTTGAGCCTACTTTTAAAGTACTCCTCCGCCCAATTTGGAAGATGATGTTTCACTAACATAACCATATTACATAAGAATAATCACTTTTGGGGTGGGCGGAGCCAAGATGGCAACATGAAGGGATCCAGTCTTAGGCGCTCTCTGATAAAAACTCATAAACTAAGGACTCTAACTAAAATTTCGAGAGACAGAACACACAAAGGGACAAAGGGACCCGGTGAGGCAGTTCTCCTACTCAAGGTAACCTGGAAAAGAGCAGAAAGGCTCTGCTCCCCGGGGAGGAGGGGCGGCCCGCCAGAGGGGTGGCCCGCCAGAGCCAAAGAACTTCAACCTCCAGGAGGCAGCCCCAGGGCGCTGGGAACCTCAGCTCACAGCAGCGGGGGAGTCTCCTGAGCTGCACCCCGGGGAGCACCGGCACAAAGTGGGGGAACAGCGGGGGACCTTTGCCAGAGCAAGCACAAGGAGCCCAGCCCTCAGGGCACACAGCAAGCAGCATGGTCTTTAAGCAGCCTAGACATGGAAACAGAAGCAGGTGGAGCCAGTAAGCAGGAGCCCATTGAGCTGAAGGAGGGGAGTGAAGAGAGACTGCAGAGCACTGTCCTCTGCCTCCGGAACAGGACTCTGGAGCTCTGACCACATTTAGATCCTGATCACAGTCTAGGCCCACCCACAGAACAGCAGCCCAGCCCAACTCAGCCCTGTGACAGAGGGGGGCGCTTATGGTCATTCACAGACCAGGAGGGAGGACAGAACCTCACACACTGAGACCCTTGTGGGAGTGTCCCAAAAGCTCAGGAAGCACACCCAAAAAACAGGCTTAGGCTGGGAAAATGAACAAACGAAGAAACAAGAGGAAGACCATTGAGAAATATTTTACAAATGAGCCAAAGAAGGATCAAAATACTCAAACTGAAGATGAGGAAGCACAACCTCCTGCATCTAAAGACTCCAAGAAAAACAGAAATTGGGCTCAGGCTATGATAGAGCTCAAAAAAGACTTTGAAAATCAAATGAGGGAGTTGGAAGAAAAACTGGGAAAAGAAATGAGAGAGATGCAGGAAAAACATGAAAATGAAGCCAGCAGCTTAGTCAAGGAAATCCAAAAAAATGCTGAAGAAAATAGCATGCTAAAAAACAGCTTCGGTCAAATGGATAAAACAGTTCATAAAGTTATTGAGGAGAAGAATGCTTTAAAAAGCAAAATTGGCCAGATGGAAAAAGAGATAAGAAAACTCTCTGAGGAGAATAAATCCTTCAGACAAAGAATAGAATTCAGGGAGATTGATGAATTTAACAGAAATCAGGAATCAATACTTCAAAACCAAAAAAAATGAACAATTAGAAGAAAATGTGAAATATATCATTGAAAAAACAACTGATATGGAAAACAGACTTAGGAAAGATAATTTAAAAATTATTGGAATACCTGAAAGTCATGATCAGGAAAAGAGCCTTGACATCATTTTCAAAGAATTACTACCGGAAAATTGCCCTGATATTCTAGAAGCAGAGGGCAAAACAGAAATGGAGATAATCCACCGATCCCCCAGAGAAAGACATCCCAAAAAACCAACCCCCAGAAATATTGTAGCTAAGTTCCAGAACTCCCAAGTCAAAGAGAAAATATTACAAGCAGCCAGAAGAACACAGTTCAAATAACGTGGAGCTGCAGTCAGGATCACACAGGACTTAGCAGCAGCTACATTGGAAGCTCGAAGGGCTTTGGAATACAATATACCGGAAGGCAAAAGAACTTAGAATGCAGCCATGAATGAACTACCCAGCAAGGCTGAATGTCCTCCTCCAGGGAAAAAGATGGACTTTCAATGAACCAGGGGAATTTCAAATGTTCCTTTTGGAATGGCCAGAGCTGAACAGAATGTTTGATCTTCAGATACAGGACTCAGGTGAAGAGTGGAGAGTGGAGGTGGGGGGGGGGAGAAATATGAGCGACTTAATGAGGATGAACTGCATGTATAGAAAAATGATACTGATAATATTCATATGAACCATCTCAGTTAATAGAGCAGGTAGAGGGAGCTTTTATAGTTGAAGCACAGGAGAAAGCTGAATTCGAAGATAAAATATGGTGTAAAAATAGAGTCAATAAGAAAAAAAAGGGAAATGGAATGGGAGAAAGAAAAAGGAGAGGGGGAATAGTCCAACCTATTTCACATAATAAGATTTTTTTTTTATTACAATGAGCTATTGCAATGATATGGAAGGGGGAGAGGCAAGGGGGAATGAGGGAACCTTTCCTCTCATCAGCGATGGCTAGGAGAGGAAACAGCATATATACTCAATGGGGTATAGACAACTGGATTAAGAAGGAGGGGGGAGCAGGGGGAAGATGTGCGGATGTGAATAAAGGAGGAGAGCATGGACCATGGGGGACAGTGGTCAGATACAACACATTTTCTTTTTTCACTTCTTGCAAGGGGCTGGGATTGGATGGCCTGCCCAGAACCATAGGGCCAGGTGGATTCTGGGCCTAAGGGGTGGTATAGGGGCTCAGGGATTCTTGGCCCCAGGACCAGGGATCTATCTGCTGCGCCACTCAGCAACCCTACAGCAGAGTCAGAGTGAAAGGAGAGAGAAAATATAGTACATGATAGTGGAGAAATAAGAAAGGAGGGAGTTGCTATCAGCAATGGCAAAGTTGGAAAAATATGGAAGTAACTTTTGTGATGGACTTATCATAAAGAATATGATCCACTCACAACAGAGTTGATGGTGTTGGAACAAAGACTGAAACACATTTTTTGTTATTATTGTTTGGGGAATGGTGCAGGGCAAGTGGGGCTGGGTGGCCTGCCTGGGGCCACCTAGCAGGGTGATCATTGCGTCTCCGGGGCTGGATTCGGACCCAGGTGCTCCTGGCTCAAGGGCCAGTGCTCTGTCGGCCACCCAGCCACCCCTACTATTATTACTATTTTATTTTATTTTGGGTCTTTTTTTTTCTTCTTTTTGGTTTTTGCAGGGCAGTGGGGATGGGGTGGCTTGCATGTCACATGGCTGGGAGATTATTGGGTTTACGAGGCTGGATATGGACTCAGGTGCTCATAGCTCCAGGGCTGGTGCTTCTTCCATTGCACCACCTGGCCATACCTACAATTATTACTATTATTATTTTTTTAATTTTAATTTTTTTTCTCCCCCTTTACTTTTTTGCCCAAGCAAGTCTATCTATATTCATGGGAGGAGGGGTATTTTGTTTACTTGTAAACAAGTATATTTTATTAATGTAAAGAAAAACATTTGTACAAAATGAGAATAAAAAATAAATTTAAAAAAATAATCACTTTTGGAATTGGGTTTATCTAGTAGGTGGTTTATGATCAGTTTTAACCTTTTGTCCATGTTTAAAAGAATTAGAAAAGGGAGGAAGTATGTTTTCCTCTTGAAATTATTTTTTTTCCTTAAATAGTCCACAGGTCATCATTCTTTGGATGTTATTTTCTTTTATATTGATCATCTGTCATGATTACAGGAATTTATCAAATGGATCAAAAGACATAAGAACAGCTATCCTTTTTCATTTGGATATCAATTTCCAGGTAAGGCTAAATGAATGACCAAATGCCAGATTTCAAGAGGGGGGAGACATTTCCCAAATGCCATTTTTGAGAAATCTTAGGAAAGTTCAATCTTAGAACTTGTTGAACAATTGATTCACCAATCTTTCTCAATTAGCCTGTCACCCACAAACATCCATGTACCCCACCTGCTTGTTGGCCTCATAGTCATTAGTTCAACCTAAATTTCCTTTTTACTTGGATTTAAGAATAAGAATGTAAATTTTCAGTCACATGAGGTCTGTGATAAAAATTTCCTTTAACCTGGAAGAGATTTAGCTTTAAACTTTATAATCTAAAAGATCAGAATAAGCCACATGGTGACTACAATAATATATTATTAAATAAGTACCTCACATCTCAATTTTATTGTTCCACAAAAGGATTGTGTTGAAAAAAATGAAATAAACTTGACATTAAAAAGATCAACAATTTCAATTGCCTCTTGTAACATGTTCTATTTATTTATTTATTTTAAATTAAAGATTTTATTTATTTTGAGTTTTACAATTTTCCCCTAATCTTACTTCCTGCCTCACCCTCCCGCAGAAAGCAATTTGTCAGTCTTTACATTGATTCCATGTTGTACATTGATCCAAATTGAGTGTGACTGGAGAGAAATCATATCTTTAAAGAAGAAATATAAAGTATAATAGATAACAAGATCAGACAGATATCAGTTTTTTTCTAACTCAGAGGGATTAGTCCTTGAACTTTGTTCAAACTCCATGGTTCTTTATCTGGATACTGATGCTATTATTTATTGCAGACAGACTCAAATTGTCCCTGATTGTTGCATTGATGAAATAAGTGTGTCTATCAAGGTTAATCATCACCCCCATATTTCTGTTATGGTGTACAGTGTTTTTCTGGTTCTGCTCATCTCACTCAGCATCAGTTCATTCAAATCCCTCCAGGTTTCCCTGAAATCCCATCCCTCCTGGTTTCTAATAGAACAATAGTGCTCCATGACATACATATACCACAGTTTGCTAAGCCATTCCCCAAATGAAGGACATTTACTTGATTTCCAGTTCTTTGCCACCACAAAAAGGGCTGCTATGGATATTTTTGTACAAATGATGTAACAGGTTTTATTTAAAACAACTATTTCTTGTTATAGAATGTTAGTTATTAGCCATGTTTAAAAAAAAGACATACATACACATCATGCCTTTTAGAATTCTTTTAAACAAACAGAGTGTCTTAGGTGATTTTTAAAAATTTCAGCAGATGTTATCAAATTCAAACAAAACAGTTATAAAAGTAATCAAATTTCCAAGAAGGGTACTATGGATTTTTCATGCATGTTTTCATATTCATTTCTTAGAACTGTCCAAATAGTACAGAAGTTTTCTTAATTTTAACCTTATGATTTTACATATTTTATTTTATAATTTTCTTCTACCTGAACATGCTCATAATTCTCAAACAAAAATAAGATTCTTCAGAAATTCAGTCTTATATATATGATAATTTCAGAATTATCATTAACTTTTGATTAGGCCATGGAAGAGAAAGAAATATAGTTAAAAACAGAAACAATGAAAATACATAAGATTCCCTGTCTCTGATTTCATTAATCAAAGTTGGACACAGCTGTTATAAGTAATATAAGATTAATATTATTATGAATTAACTTACAGATGAAAACATTTTTTACAGAAATGGACTTTTAGGAATTTTTTATCACAAAATTAGATAATCCTACATAAATAGGTCATTCTGAATAACTTAACCTTATAGATGAAACAAGGTTGACATTTATATTTATACAATTATATTGGTATTTTGTATACAATACAGATATTCTTATAACAGGATTAAATTTTCCATTACAATCACCACTTAATACTCAAAGTAACCACCAAATACTCAGTTCAGGAACGAGGTAATCACAGACATGTAGATGTGGGACAGTAGTTCAAATATTTAATCCTTTCAAGCTCCCCAAGAGATTCACTGTTTTATTAAAAGGGTGTTCATTATATCAAGGTAGGGGCAAAGTTCTTTCCTTTTTTTTGCGTGCATTTAAAATTTTTTTAAAAATTTATTTAGGGAAATAGTGTTAAGTGACTTGCCCATGGTCACACAGCTAGACAATCATTAAGTGTCTGAGGTCAGTTTTGAATTCATGTCCTCCTGACTCCAGGGCCAGTGTTCTATCCACTGTGCCACCTAGCTATCCCAAGGTTCTTTATTAAAAGTTTATTGCCTGGACTTCCAGCCAAGATGGCAGCTCTCCTGGCTTTCCCTCAGAACTAGCATGAATCAAGCCTTTTTTTTTTAATCTGTGGATTTTGGAAGCAAAGAACTCATAGAAGAAGCTAGGGTACATCTCCCAACAAGGTCTGTCACAGGTCAGGGTATGCAGGCCCAATGCAGGAAAAAAAGACAACCAGAACAGGGATGTTGGGGGTGAGACCAGGAACTAACCTAAGAACACCAGCAGAAGTCACTGTCTTGAGCCTGGGAGGCAGATGGGAGAGTTTCTGTGCAGTAGTCCAGAAATATATCCAGCCAATTTGGCTGGCCAGGAAGACCTGGGCTGTGGGCCCCTGTTATTTTTATTGGAAAAATCCCCCACCCCCTTGTTTGCAGCTGAGCTCTTCATTTTTCCTCTGGGAGGGCCTGATGTTTTACAGAACAAACTGAAACATTCTGAACTGTTTTGACCTTGTCTCAAGGCCCAGGTGTGAGGGGCAGCTCTCCCCCAGCACTGATTTCTGATTAAGCTCTCTTCTCAGAGAGAGCCTTTGGAATTTCTAGCCTGAGGAGCCAAACCATATTGTGTAAGGATGCTGCCCCTGGCCTAGGGAGTGGGTCATTGATACCACCAACACAGATAGACAATTCACAGAAAACTTCTGACATTCCGTAATGGTGGACCTGCTGAGTAATCTCCTTGAATTCCTAAACCAAGTGAGCAAGACCTCTAGGAATTTCAGTACTGAAGGTCTGCAAACCAGCCTCTCCCCTTATCACAAGACCCAACATAAAGGGCCCAAAATGAAGAAAGGCCAGCACAAAACAAGGTCCATTGAATGTTACCTTGGAAATAAGGTTGTTAGCACAGAGAAGGTTGGAGATTCAGGGGAGAATATGAATTCCTCTCCAGCCCAGAAAGATATCTTACAAGAAATCAGAAAGGAGTTTTAAAGTAAAATGGGAGGGGCGGAGGCAAGATGTCAACAAGAAGGGATCCAGTCTTAGGAGCTCTCTGATAAAATTTATCAGCTAAGGACTCTAAATAAACTTTTGAGAGACAGAACCCACTAAGGGACCCAGTGAGGCACTTCTCCTACTCAAGGTAACCCGGAAAAGAGCAGAAAGGCTCTGCTCCCCGATAGGAGAGGCGGCCTGCCAGAGGGGTGACCCGCCAGAGCCAAAGAACTTCAGCCTCCTGGAGGCAGACCCAGGGCACTGGGAGTCTCAGCTCACAGCAGCAGGGGAGTCTCCTGAGCTGCAACCCGATGAGCACCGGGCACAAAGTGGGGTAACAGCAGGGGACATCTGACAGAGCAAACACTTGGAGCCCAGCCCTCAGGGCAAACAGCAAGCAGCATGGTCTACCCCAGCCCTGATCCAGGAAACAGAAGCAGGCGGAGCCCATTAGCAGGAGCCCACCAGGGCATGAGCCCATTGAGCTGAGGGAGGGGAGTGAAGAGAGACTGTGAGCTGGGTCCTCGGCCCCTGGAACATGACTCTGGGGCTCTGACCACATTCAGATCCTGATCGCATTCTAGGCCACTCCCCCATAGAACAGCAGGCCCCCCCCCCACCTCAGCCCCATGGCAGAGGGGTGCACATATGGTCATTCACAGACCAGGAGGGAGGACAGAGCCTCACACACTGAGACCCTTGTGGGAGTGTCCCAAAAGCTCAGGAAGCACCCCAAAACCAGGACCAGGCTGGGAAAATGAGCAAGCAAAGAAACAAAAGGAAGACTATTGAGAAATATTTTGCAAATGAGCCCAAGAAGGATTAAAATACTCAGTCTGAAGATGAGGAAGCACAAGCTCCTGCATCTAAAGACTCCAAGATAAACAGAAATTGGGCTCAGGCTATGATAGAGCTCAAAAAAGACTTTGAAAATCAAATGAGGGAGTTGGAAGAAAAACTGGGAAAAGAAAGGAGAGAGATGCAGGAAAAACATGAAAATGAAGTCAGCAGCTTAGTCAAGGAAATCCAAAAAAATGCTGAGGAAAATAGCATGCTACAAACCAGCTTAGGTCAAATGGATAAAACATTTCAAACAGTTATTGAGGAGAAGAATGCTTTAAAAAGCAAAATTGGCCAGATGGAAAAAAGAGATAAGAAAACTCTCTGAGGAGAACAAATCCTTCAGACAAAGAATAGAATTCAGGGAGATTGATAAATTTAACAGAAATCAGGAATCAATACTTCAAAACCAAAAAAAATGAACAATTAGAAGAAAATGTGAAATATATCATTGAAAAAACAACTGATATGGAAAACAGACTTAGGAAAGATAATTTAAAAATTATTGGAATACCTGAAAGTCATGATCAGGAAAAGAGCCTTGACATCATTTTCAAAGAATTACTACCGGAAAATTGCCCTGATATTCTAGAAGCAGAGGGCAAAATAAAAATGGAGATAATCCACTGATCCCCCAGAGAAAAGGATACCAAAAAACCAACCCCTAGGAATATTATAGCCAAGTTCCAGAACTCCCAAGTCAAAGAGAAAATATTACAAGCAGCCAGAAGGACACAGTTCAAATATTGTGGAGCTGCAGTCAGGATCACACAGGACTTAGCAGCAGCTACATTGGAAGCTCCTAGGGCTTGGAATACAATATACCGGAAGGCAAAAGAGCTTAGAATGCAGCCAAGAATGAACTACCCAGAAGGGCTGAATGTCCTCTTCCAGGGAAAAAGATGGACTTTCAATCAACCAGGGGAATTTCAAATGTTTCTTTTGGAACAGCCAGAGCTGCAGAGAAGGTTTGATCTTCAGATACAAACTCAGGTGAAGCATGGAGATTGGAGGAGAGGGGGAGAAATATGAGGGACTTAATGAGGATGAACTGCATGTATTCCTGCATAGAAAAATGACACTGATAATACTCATATAAACCTTCTCAGTTAATAGAGCAGGTAGAGAGAGCTTTTATAGTTGAAGCACAGGAGAAAGCTGAATTCAAAGATAAAATATGGTGTAAAAATGGAGTCAATAGAAAAAAAGGGAAATGGAATGGGAGAGGGGTAATAGTCCAAGATACCTCACTTAAAATTTTTTTTACTACAATGAGATATTGCAATGATATGGAAGTGGGGAGGTAAGGGGGAATGAGGGAACCTTTGCTTTCATCAGAGATGGCTAGGAGAGGAAACAGCATATATACTCAATGGGATATAGACATCTGGAGTAAGAAGGAGCGGGGAGTAGGGGGAAGGGGTGGGGATGTGAATAAAGGAGGAGAGGATGGACCATGGGTGGAGTGTGGCGAGATATAACACATTTTCTTTCTTACTTCTTGCAAATGGCTGGGATTGGATGGCCTGCCCAGAACCATAGGGCCAGGTAGATTCTGGGCCTAATGGGTGGTATGGGGGCTCAGGGCTTCTTGGCCCCATGACCAGTGATCTGTCTGCTACTTCACTCAGCTACCCTCCAGCAGAGTCTGAGTGAAAGGAGAGAGAAAATAGAGTACATGGTAGTGGAGAAATAAGAAAGGAGGGAGTTGTGATCAGCAATGGCAAAGGTAGAAAAATATGGAAAAAACTTTTGTGATGGACTTATCATAAAGAATGAGATCCACCCATGACAGAGTTGTTGGTGTTGGAACAAAGACTCAAGCACATTTTTTGTCATTATTATTTGGGGGAGGGTGCAGGGCAAATGGGGCTGGATGGCCTGCCTGCGTCCACATAGTGGGGTGATCTTTGGGTGTCTGGGGCTGGATTTGGACCCAGGTGCTCCTGGCTCAAGGGCCAATGCTCTGTCTGCCACCCAGCCACCCCTACTATTTTTTTCTCCCCCCTTTACTTTTTTGCCCAAAAAGATCTATCTATATTTATGGGGGGAGGGGTATTTTGTTTAATTGTAAACAAGAATATTTTATTAATGTAAAAAAATATTTGTACAAAATGAGAATAAAAATAAATTAAAAAAATAAAGTAAAAATAACTTTGAAAAAAGTAAAATGGAAAAATTGGGGAAAAATGCAAGAGAAAATTGACAATATGTAAGAAAATATTAATACCTTTCACCAGAAAATATTTTGAAAATATAATTGGACAAGTTAAAAATGAAAATAATTTTCTCTAAACCACAACTGGGGAAATGAAAAAAGACAACTCCTTCAAAAATAGAATTGACCAATTAGAAAAGGATACACCAAAGGTAAATAAAAATCTTCAATAAAAAAGAAAATATTGAAATGTGTGGAACTAATGACTTCATGAGACAAAAAAGAATCTATTAAAAAACTAAAAAAAATGAAAAATAGAATAAAACCTGAAATACCTAATTGGCAAAACAACTGACCTGGAACATAGATACAGGAGAGACAATTTAAGAATCTTAAGCTAATTGAAATCCTCATAGAAAAAAAAATCCTGCACTCCATAGATCAGGATATAGTGAAGGAGAACTCACTGATATCCTGGAAACAAAGGGCAAACTATTCATTGAAAGAAAGCATCAGTTCTCTCCTGAACAGCATCCGAAAATGATAATACCAAGGAATATTGTGCTTAAACTGTAGAACTATCAAATTAAGGAGGGCATCCTGAAAGTGGTGAGAAAGAAACAATTCAAATACCTAGGAGTCACAGTCAGGATTACACAGGACCTGACTGCTTTATCATTAAAGACTTGGAATATGATATTTTAGAGATCAAGTGAGCTTGGATTTCAGTCAAGAATTCACTATCCAGCAAAAACTGAGACTTCTCTTTCTCTGGAAAAGATGGACATTTAATGAAATAGGACACTTTCAACTTTTCCTGATGAAAAGAGCAGAATTAAACTGAAAATCTAAGCTTCAAACAGGAAATTCAAAAGACATGAAAAGGAAAATGGGGAAGAGGAAAAAAATATTATCCTGGTTTTATTCAGACCTCAGAGGAAGATTCTGATAATTCTTGAGAATTGTAACTCAATTAGAGAGGGTATACTTAGCCAGAAGAAATGGACATACATGGCATGCCCATGACTTCAATGCAATGATTAAAAAAAATAATATCTCATTACCAAAGAGGGACAAGAGACGGGAGGAAGGGGGCATTGAATGGGGTAAATAATGTCACATGTAAAGGTGCAAAGCATCTATTGCAATAGAGGGGAAGAAGGGAAGAGGTGAGAAATACCTGAATTTTACTCTCATTTAATTTGGCACAAAGAGGTCACACACACACAAACACACACACACACACACACACACACACACACACACACACACACAGAGAGAGAGAGAGAGAGAGAGAGAGAGAGAGAGAGAGAGAGTTAAGAAACTTTTCTTACCTTTCAAGTATTAAGGGGGAGGGGAGGAATGAGTGTTAGAAGAAAGGAAATGAAGAAGAGTTAAAGGAAAAGGGGAAAGAAAAGTGAGGGGGGTTGGATAGAAGGGGATATTTAACCTGGAGGAACTGATATTCATAAGCAAAATAATGAGGAATAGGGATAAGGTGAAAAAGGAAAAAAAGTACTAACAGAGGGAAGATAGTAAGGTGGGCAATAAAGAGGTATTAATTATAATTTTGAATAATATATTATGTTTCAGTCAAAATAAAAAGGGCAGGTGTAACAATCCTTAAATCTCTGGAAAAGCCACTCCAAAAATAGATCTCATTAAAAGAGATATGGAAGGAAACTACACCCTTCATAAAATGTACCATATACCATGAAGTAATTTCAATACAAAATATGAATGCACCAAGTGGTATAGCATCCAGATTCTTGGAGGAAAAGCTGAATGAGTTACAAGAAAATATAGATGAGTCTAACCATAAAACAAACAAGGAAGTTAAGGGGATGAATAGAATGTTTGAAAACTTAGAAATGATAGAAAATTGAATGGGGATAGAAAGAAATATACCTGTTTTCTACCATTCATGGCATCTACACAAACATTGGTCAGGTATTAGGGCATAAAAACATCATGATCAAATGCAGAAAGGCAGAAATATTGAAGGCACGTGCAATAAGGGGCCATGGAGACATGGACCTAAAACTAATTGGAATCTATACAACATAAATTTAAAGAGTGAGTGGACCAGCAACAAATCATAGAAAGAATTGGTGACTTCATACAAGACAATGACAAAAATGAGACAACATAACAACACATATGAGATACAGCCAAAACAGTTTTTAGGGGTTATATTATAACTTTAAAAGAAAACACGAAGAAAATCAAGAAAGAGGAAATCAATGAACTGAGCACACAGCTAAAAAAAATTAGAGAAAGAACAAATTCAAAATCCCCAAATAAATACAAATTTGACATTTTGAAAATTAAAGTTAAATAAAATTGAAAGCATAAAACTATGAACTAATAAATAAAAATATTAACTAATAATAAAACTATTGACTAATAAATAAAACAGAAACCAATAAAAGAGATAAAATCATTGGTTTATTTGATTAAAGAAAGAAAACCAAATTACTAGTGCCAAAAATGAAAAAAAGTGAATCCACCACCAATGAGGAGGTAATTAAAATTATAATACAGAATTAGTTTGCCCATGTGTATGTTAATAAATTTGATATTCTAAGTGACAAGGATGAATATTTACAAAAATATGAATTACTCAGCTTTAAAAGAAGAGGAAATTAAATACCTAAACAACCTCATCTCAGATAAAGAAATTCAACAAGACATTAATGAACCCCCTAAGAAAAATTCTCCAGGGTCAGAAGGATTCACAAGTGAATTCTATAAAACTCTTGAAGGTCCAATTCTATATGAAGTATTTTAAAATATTGGTGAAGATGGAACTCTGCCTAATTCCTTCTTTGAGAACAATATGGTGTTGATACGTAAACCAGGAAGGGTCAAAACAGAGAAAGGAAATTATAGACCAATTTTTCTAATGAAGATGGCTACAAAAAATTTAAATAAAATATTAACAAAACAATTGCAGCAACTTAACAGTTATAGTCCTTCCTTTTTTCCCCTACAAAACAAAACAAGCATATACATGTTTATTTATAGACAATTCTAAACAGAATAAAGACCATGTATTGAGATTTTAAGAACTCTGGCATCACCCTCCCAAACCTCAAGAAAATCCCGGTCACCTCTTTTCAATTCTGTATGCGGAGGAGACTGGAGAAGAGTTGCTGAGAGAAACAATAAGGACAGACTTCTGCTTTAAAATATTCTTATTTTTAAATCATGTTAATTTTGATTAATCAGAAAATAATTCTAGTACCAATTATAATTTTCATTAGATAATTCATATGAAAATTAAAAATACCCAATAAATTTGAGAGAAAGGAAATCAATGAACTAAATAAGTAACTAAAAAATTAGAGAAAGAACAAACTAAAAAACCCCAAACTACGTCACTCAATCAGATCAGAACTTGAAAAAAGTTAGGAAGAGAAAAATAAAAACCTTACTTCCCTTGAAACAACACAATTTTTAGGAAAATCTTTCCAAATTATGAGTTTTGGGTAATGAAAAATATCTAATTTGAAAAAAGAAAATTGAAGAGAAAAGTCAGTTAATAAGAATACAGACATGTCAAGTCTCATCAGGCAGAAATAGCTGAGAACTTGATTCTATCACAGATACTTATAAAACACATAAACTGGGACAGAACTACTCAAACCAGAAAATTCCTGGAACTTTAGGGGAAATCTACATTGCTCTCACACTAAAGCATCCTTAAAACACAATAAAGACAGAGTCAACAGGGTGACAGACAAGCCCATACATTCATCAGAAATGCCACAATAACCAAGTGCCTGGCTCTTTCAAAAAAAAGTAATGCTACACTTTCAGGGGCAAATTTTCAGCATCCTTCCTAGCAGGAATTACCACCAAAGATGATAATCCCTAACAAACCAGAGGAAAAAATTCAGAAAATATTTAATTTCCAAATAAAAACTGAGTTGAGAAAAACCAGTAGACTCAATTTTAGAAGGGAAAGCTTTTTTGTTTTTTAAATAAAAGACTAGGTAAATTGTTGTCCTTCCCATGTAGAAATAAAATGGTATACTCTCTAAACTCCAAGGAAGAGAGAAGGGTTTTTTACCAAGATCCAGAACTGATAAGGCAGCACCAATGTCTAACAGAGCAGAGATGGGATGGCTCTGTATGATCATGGACACCCCTCTAGTTGGGAGTTTGGCAGAGATGGACAAAAATGGCCCAGTTCCTGAAAATCTACCTCAAAACACCCCCTAAGTCTGTGGAGAAGGATTTTTAAATTTCTGCTTTTTGTTGCACTCCAAAAGTTTGCACTGTTTCTTCCAGTGACCTGGTTCCTTTCAATAATGAGCTGTCTTTGTTACTTGATTCTCAGTCTGGCTACTACTAACTATTAACTGCTTAAGCTGCATAGTAAATATTTCATATTTTTTTGGATCCTAAATCCTGCTTTTCCTGGTTATTATTTTTTCCAACTGGACTGCTAAGATCTCTGCTAGTTGAGCAATTAGTTGAGCAATGAATTGGAGATACTCAGTTTGCCATTCTGGTTGCTTATATTTTTTTAAATGCTTACAAGAATAAATTTGAGAGAAAGGAAATCAATGAACTAAATAAGTAACTAAAAAATTAGAGAAAGAACAAACTAAAAAAAAACCAATTAAATACCACATTAGAAATTCTTAAAATTAAAGGAGAAATTAATAAAATTAAAACAAGAAAATTATTGAATTAATAAATAAAATCAAGAGTTGGTTTTATAAAAACC